>NC_051065.1:148003095-148110595 GCF_004664715.2 Peromyscus leucopus
AAAAAAAAAAAAAAAAAAAAAAAAAAAAAAAAAAAACAAAAAAAAACAAACCCAAAAACCATAGGATCAAGCCTGAAATTCCGGTCCTCTAGAGACAGGAGGATCAAGTCTCTGCAGACAGCTCAGCAATAAGTGCCTTGAACTTCAGCTCTTCATCAGAGCCAATGTCCCTCCCTTTCTCTCACCCCCGACTTCCTCTCACAGGTTGCCCTCTGACTGCACACCCACCCACTGCCACACCACATAAATAAATCAATAGTTTTTTTTTTAAAAAAATAATATCCATATCTGGATTCTACTGCTTCTTTACATTTTTCCTTCTGAATGCTTCCCCCTGTTTTTCATTGTTGGGTGAAGTTGTTTTCAGTTTTCATTTTTGTTTTTAGGATCTTTCTATGTAGCTCAGGCTAGCCTGGAACTCATGATTCTCCTACATCTTAAATGCTCTATTGTGTCTGTCTTTACTTCTCTTATCTTGCTAATATTGTACCTATTTATTATCTGTCTGTCTATCCGCCTATCTGTCTATCCGCCTATCTGTCTATCCGCCTATCTGTCTATCTATCTATCTATCTATCTATCTATCTATCTATCTATCTATCTATCTATCTGCCTATCTGTCTATCTATCTGTCTATCTGTCTATCTATCCACCTATCTGTCTATCTATCTATCTGTCTGTCTATCTATCTGTCTGTCTGTCTATCTATCATCTGTCTGTCTATCTGCCTGTCCATCCATGTATCTGTAAGTCTAGAAGAGACTCTTACACCTGCGACAGCAGCAGCAGCAGCTTCTGTGTTAGAGAGAGGAGCTCATCACTTCACACCCAGCTCTTATGACTGGTGGTGCTAGGGGCCAGGAATCTGCATTTCAGAATTTTTCTTGAAGCAGAATGTGGTGCCTCAGCTCTGTAACCTCAGGCCCTGAGACAGAATCACAGCCAGGGTATTGACGACAGATGTTGTCTCAACCAAACAAATTGCCCTTTGTAGACTCCCGGATAGCATGGGGAGACCCTGAGTTCAGTCCTCATGTTGAACACACACACACACACACACACACACACACACACACACACACACACACACACACACCATAGGCTATACAGGCTATCTTTACACCTTTACTTGCTATTGTTTGAGAACTTATTCTAGAACAACAACAAAAAAACCAGGCATAAAAGTTGAAATTTATCAGCACAGTGTGGTGTTGCACGCCTGTAAGCCCAGCACTTGGGAGGCAGAGGCAGGTGGATCTCTGTGAGTTCGAGGCCAGTCTGGTCTACAGAGTGAGTTCCAGAAAAGGTGCAAAGCTAGAGAAACCCTGTTGGGGCGGGGGAGGGGGGGAACCAAAACAGATGATAAGTATCATGTTGCTAACAGAGAAGAAAGAACCAAGGCTTTGTATGGAAATGAAAGGTGGGGCCACTCTTTCACACTTAAGAGACTTTTGTTTTAAACCTGGAGGACCATTTTCTTAGGTTTGAAAGAGAAAAACAACAGAGCCAGCAAGCTGTAAATCTCTGCCCGGAGGAGAGAGGGGGGGTGTGTGTGACAAAATCAGGGGGTTCTGGAGAAGTATGTGGAATCTTTGGATAAAGAAGAAAAGGAAAACAGGCTTTTTGAATTAGAACTTAGAAAATCGGTCAGGGTTAGCTGTGAAGATCTGCAATGGAAACTACTGTGCAGACCAAGGAGGCCTTGAACTCACAGAGATCTGTGTATCTGCTTCTGCCTCCTGAGTGCTAGGATGCTGGGATGAAATGCATGTGCCACCATGCTCCACCACTTTAAATAAAAAAAAAAAAATTCTTTTTATTATTTCTATTATTTTTGCATGCATGCATTCGTGTGTGTGTGTGTGTGTGTGTGTGTGTGTGCGCGTGCGCGCGCGCGCGCACACACACACACTTAAGTTCACAAGGACAGGGATATTTGATGCCTGGTTCTGAAGTTACAGTTGTTTGTAACTGCCCTTTATGGTCCTGGGAACTCCACTCCTCTGCTAGAACAATGCTTGCTCTTAACCCAGGAGCCCTCTTTTCTGTTCTCATATACACACACATACACACACACACACACACACACATACACACATCGGTGTTTTGCCTTTAAGTATCTCTGGATATGGAAATCAGATCCCCTGAAACAGCAGTTATGGACAGCTGTGAGCTGTCATGTAGGTGCTGGGAATTGAACCTGGGTCCTCTGGAAGAGCAGCCAGTGCTCTTAACCACTGAACCATCCTTCTAGTTCCTTAAATATTCTTTAATTGACATATAATTTTTTTTTTTTTTTTTTTTTTTTTTTTTTTTTTTTTGGTTTTTCGAGACGGGGTTTCTCTGTGTAGCTTTGCCCTTTTCCTGGAACTCACTTGGTAGACCAGGCTGGCCTTGAACTCACAGAGATCCGCCTGGCTCTGCCTCCCGAGTGCTGGGATTAAAAGTGTGCGCCACCACCGCCCGACGACATATAATTTTTTTTTCTTCTTTGAGGTAGATCTCCTGTCTCAAAGAACTGGTTATGAAGCCAAAGGTGGCCTTGAATTTATAATGGTCCTCCTTCTCTTAAGTGCTAAAATTACAGGTTTGCATCACTACTATCAGCTCTACTTATCTGTTTGGATTATTATTATGATTCTTATCATTATGAGACAGGGTTTCTCTGTGTAACAGTCCTGGCTGTCTTGGAACTCCCTCTGTAGACCAGGCTGGCCTGGATCTCATAGAGATCGCCTTGAACTCACAGAGTTTGACACCTGCCTATACCTCCCCAGTGCTAGGATTAAAGGTGTGCGCCACTACCACCTGGCATTATGATTACTAATGTATATATTTTTGTCTGCATGTATGACTGTGTACCAATGTGGGAAATGCCCACACAACCAAAAGAAGGCATCAGATTTCCTGAGACTGGAGTTACAGATGGTTATGAGCCAACAAGTGGTGCTGGGAATTGAACCCGGGTCCAAGAAGAGCAGCCAGTGCTCTTGACTGCTGAGTGATCTCCCCAGCCTCTCCATCAAGCTGTTATGGGTCCTGGGGATCAGAGTTCAGGCCTCACCACTTGCACAGCCGGTGTTTTACCCACTTAGCCGTCTCCCCAAGCACAATTTTGTTTTTTAAAAAAATGGCGACCGCTGGGCGATGGTGGTGCATGCCTTTAATCTCAGCACTCAGGAAGCAGAGGTAGCTGGATCTCTGAGTTCGAGGCCAGCCTGGTCTACAGAGAGAGTCCCAGGACAGCCAGGGCTGCACAGAGAAACCCTCAAAAAACCAGACCAAAACAGAGGTCCACTTGCCTCTGCCTCGTGAGTGATGGGGTTAAAGGTAGGTCTACCATGCCCAAGCATCTATCATTTCTTGCCCTTCCACAGATTAGACGTCTATGCACTGGGGTGAGCTACCTCACTATGTTATACTGCCGTTTAAACCCTTCCTAAGTGAGCTCAGACTTCACAGTGTGGTCCGGAGGGCATCCCGTGGTCTGCATTCCTTTCCTTGCACATTGTATCTTCTGTTCTTTCATTCATCTCTTCCTCCTTCCCCCATTCCCCTCTCTCTTCCTTCCCGCTCACCGGCCACCACTTCCCACCTTTTTGTTGTTGTTTTTCATTTTGGGTTTTTTGTTTTGTTTTGTTTTGTTTTTCGTTTTTTGAGACAGGGTTTCTCTGTGTAGCTTTGCAGCCTGTCCTGGATCTCACTCTGAAGACCTGGCTGGCCTTGAACTCACAGAGATCTCGTTTTGGGTTTTGTTTTCATTTTGTTGTTGTTTGTCTTGGTTTGTTTTTTTTTTTTGTTTTTTTTTTTTTTTTTTGTTTTTTTTTTTTTGAGACAGGGCTTCTCTGTGTAGCCCTGGCTTTCCCCTGAATTTACTCTGTAGACCAGGCTGGCCTTGAACTCACAGAGATCCACCTGCATCTAGAGTGTGGGGATTAAAGGCGTGTGCCACACTACCTTGACTCTCCACTCCCATAACTGAAATATTCCAGCCTGGATGGGATGGGTTCAAGGATAACCTTGAACCTTAGACCTCGCACCTCTACCTCCTGAGTGCTGGAATTATAGGAGTCTACACCACTGTGTCCTACACTGGTGTTGGAGATTGAACAGCATACGTTAGGCATGCTAGGCAAGAAGTCTACAAATAAACCATGTTTCCAGCCCACTTTCTTTTTTAGTAAATTATTTTATATATATGGATGTTTTGCTTGCATGTGTGTCTGCGAACCACTTGTGTGCCTTCAGAGGCCAGAGAGGGCGTTGGATCTCTAGGACTGGAGTTAACCTTGTGAGCCACAGTCATGTGGGTGTTGGGAATCAAACTAGGTCCTCTGCAAGAGCAACCGGTGCTTTCCACCACTGAACCATCCCTCCAGCCCAAAGCCCATTTTCTTTTTCCTTCTTTTTCACCTGCTGTCTCTGGTTGGGCTGGAATTTGTGGGGTGTTCTGTCTCTGCTTCCAAAGTGCTGGGATTCCAAGTGTAGGCTACATCAGACAGGGACCTATTCTCCTCCTTCCAGGGGCAGCAAGTCCCCTGAACTGTTGAGCCCCAATGCTTTTCTCTTGAGCGTTTTCTTGGTTCATTTTCAAGACACACTCTGGGCTTCGATCCTGCTCCCCAACTTCCCAGTTTTGTAATGCAGCATCTCTGATAGTCCAGGGTCGCCTGGAACTCATGATCTTCCTGCCTCCACTTCCTAAATCCTGGGGTTACAAGCATGCACCCCCACAGTCAGCCCACATTTCTAGAATCACCTCTCCCAGAGAACTGGATGCTCCTCTTCCTCCACAGTCCCTTAGTGCTGGCCATTTCACGTTTAGTTTTAGATTTCTTTGTGTGTTTACATTCGGGGCTAAAATAAGAATCAATGACGGTCCAGTGTAGTGTAATGCTGCTTAAAGTGGAGTCGTCAATAACACGGGCATTAATATCACCTGAGAATGCCTCAGGAACACAGACATTTACATGATGCATTACCTCGGACCTACTAAATCAGAATCTCTGAATGTGGAGCCAAGAAATTTGTCTTTGGAGAATTTCTAACTACTATGTGTAGCGACTAGGTTTGTAACCTGAGCATCTTGAAGGCAAAGGTGAAAATATCAGGAGTTCAAGGTAAATCTCTGCCACACATGGAGTTTGGGGCCAGCCTGGGCTATACGTGAGACCCTGTCTCAAAAAAAAAAAAAAAAAAAAAAGCCAGGTGATGGCTGCATACGCCTTTAATCTTAGCACCTGGGAGGCAGAGGCAGGTGGATCTCTGTGAGTTCAAGGCCAGCCTGGTCTACATAGTGAATTCCAGGACAGGCACCAAAACTACACAGAGAAACCCTGTCTGGAAAAACCAACAACAAACCATGGTGGCTCACACCATCTGTAATGGGATCTGGAACCCTCTCCTGTGTACATCTAAAAAAAAAAAGTGAGGGGTGGGGGGTGGAGAAGAAACAAGAAGGAAATCGAGGAGAAAAGGAAAGAGAGTCTAGAAATGGTCGTGAAGTGAGATAGTGCAAAGGGGCATGGAGCACTATCATGGAGCACCATCATGGACTCCTGCGGAGGAGAGCTCGGCAACACTAAGACTGAAGTGGGTTTGGGTGGGGTGAGGGAGGGAGGGTGAGAAGGAAGTGTTAGGATCCTGTCCTCCACACCTGCACATGTGCAGCTCCAGGTCTTGGTCTTACGGCATCGGGGGTGCTGGCAACTAGGACTACGTACGTGTATGTGCGGCGTGGTCAGGCAATCTGCGCCTTAAAAGCTGGATGCAGACCCCATGCTCCCTCTGCTATCTGCTTCCTGCTCTGCTCCCCTCTTCCCCCACCCCACCATCTTTCTCTCTGACCAGGCCTGGTCCCCTCTCCCCAACCCCTTTTCCTCCTAATAAAGCTCTGAATACTGGTACTGGGTTCTGTGGTGACCATGACCTTCCCACGCTATGACCTTTCCATGCCACCATCAGCGCTGCCACCAGTGCTGATTATCTTCCTTTTAGGAAGGGAGGGGCGTGAGGATATGGCGGGATGGTGGGGTGTTGAGCAAAGAAGCCAGCAGTAATAAGCATCCATGTAGGACAATGAGGGCACTTTATCCTGGGTGAGATGGGGAGAGCCAGAAAATGGGGGAATTTTGTGTGTCTTATTTGAAGTACCTTTTTTTTTTTTTTTTTTTTTTTTTTTTTTTCGAGACAGGGTTTCTCTGTGTAGCTTTGCGCCTTTCCTGGAACTTGCTTTGGAGACTAGGCTGGCCTCGAACTCATAGAGATCCGCCTGCCTCTGCCTCCCGAGTGCTGAGATTAAAGGCGTGCACCACCACGGCCCAGCGAAGTACCAATTTTTTATGTCCCTGATCCATATGACTGAGCCGTATGCCTGAGGACAGCAGGACAAAGAGGCCTCCAGTGAGCAGAATAGAAACCATAGAAAATGGTTTTCTAACTGGCTGTGAATCAAGGGGATACCACCCTCCACATGCTGGCATGAAGCAATGCATAGGGGCCAGCAGTCCCCAGCAGCAGTGACTCCTACAGGGGATGGCAGAAGTCCTCGACGGCATTTAAGGATGGCCTAAACCATAGCTGATGACAGGTGGGGTTTTTTTTATTATTATTTAATACCAAATGCTGTTTATTGAAGGAGGGAAGAGGTCTTAAATACAGGCTTACAGCACAATGGGAGAACTCCGGAGGGCAGAAGTTCGCTACCGATGTTTTACAATCTTGCATCTAAGCTGCTAACGCCCATTATTCAGGATACACAGACAAGGAACTTCCCTGAAGCATTTAGGAGGGTGGAACCCGGCAGGGAATCAGCATAGGGAGGATATCAAAGTCAAGGTCAGCAAGCAAGGCAACAGTTACCCAAAACGAGGGTCAGGACCCTACAGGTCTCCCTTTTACTAAAATATGAGCTTTTGACTTAGGTTGCGTAGGACGTCAGCAGGTCACCTAACCCCTCATGGAGATGCCTGCCCAGGCCACACAGGTGCTCTGTCTTAGGTTGGTGAGCGCCCTCCAGGCATTACCTGTCTCTGAATACTCATTATCATACAAGCTGAATCGTGTGTGAGCTGCAGAGTTAACTGCTGCCAAAGATCTCAAAGTGGCACTGGGCTTGCAATCTGTGTGTTCGACACAGAAAAGACCAACAGAAGTCCTATCGACCCATAGCCAGTAGGCTAAAGGCAACTGAGCCATTCCCTTCCTTAACGAGCCTTACTGCAAATTGGAGTCCTTGTAAGATGGTATCCCAAAAGCAAATGGAACTTGAGTTTATAAAATTATAATTTTCAAAGCCAATCGAAATGTATATAACTATTGAATTAAATTTATCATGCCCAATAGAATGAATGATTAACTAACTGGTAGCTACTTTTGCTGCCAGGGTCTCCAATGTGTTAGATGTAGTAAGCAATTATGAAATGGTAATCTCAGAATTCTCTCTTTAGCTCTTTAGCCCATTTTTTAAATTGGATTGTTTAGGTTTTTTTTCTTTCGGTTTTTTGAGACAGGGTTTCTCTGTGTAGCTTTGCGCCTTTCCTGGAACTCACTTGGTAGTCCAGGCTGGCCTCGAACTCACAGAGATCCGCCTGACTCTGCCTCCCGGGTGCTGGGATTAAAGGCGTTTGCCACCACCACCCAGCAGATTGTTTAGTATTTTGATGTCTAGTTTCTTGAGTTCTTTATATACTGTGGAGATCAATCCTCTGTCAGAGGTGGGGTTGGTGAAGATCTTTTCCCATTCTGTAGGCTGTCGTTTTGTCTTATTGACCATGTCTTTTGCCCTGCAAAAGCTTTTCAGTTTCAAGAGGTCCCATTTATTAATTGTGCTCAGGGTCTGTGCTGCTGGTGTTATATTTAGGAAGTAGTCTCTGGTGCCAATGCGTTCAAGAGTACTTCCTATTTTCTCTTCTATTAAGTTTAGTGTAACTGGATTTATGTGGAGATCTTTGATTCACTTGGACTTGAGTTTTGTGCATGGTGACAGATATGGATCTATTTGTAATCTTTTATATATTGACATCCAGTTATGCCAGCACCATTTGTTAAAGATACTTTCTTTTTTCCACTGTATAGTTTTGGCTTCTTTGTCAAAAATCAGGTGTTCATATGTGCATGGATTAATGTCAGGGTCTTCAATTCCATTTCATTGGTCCGTATGTCGGTTTTTATACCAGTACCAAGCTGTTTTTATTACTATAGCTCTATAGTAGAGCTTGAGGTCAGGGATGGTGATGCCTCCAGAGGTTGCTTTATTATACAGGATTCTTTTAGCTATCCTGGGTCTTTTGTTTTTCCATATGAAGTTGAGTATTTTTCTTTGCAAGTCTGTGAAGAATTGTGTTGGGATTTTGATGGGGATTGCATTGAATCTGTAGATTGCTTTTGGTAAGATTGCCATTTCTACTGTTAATCTTACCTATCCATGAGCATGGGAGATCCTTCCATTTTCTGATATCTTCTTCAATTTCTTTCTTTAGAGATTTAAAGTTCTTATCAAAAAGTTCCTTCACTTGTTTAGTTAGTGTTATCCCAAGGTATTTTATATTATTTGTGGCTATTGTAAAGTGTGATGTTTCTGTGACTTCTTTCTCAGACCTTTTATTATTTGTGTACAGGAAAGCTACTGATTTTTTGAGTTGATCTTGTATCCTGCCACTTTACTGAAGGAGTTGTAGGAGTTTCCTGGTAGAATTTTTGGGGTCACTTACGTATACTATCAGATCATCTGCAAATAGTGAAAGTTTGACTTTCCAATTTGTATCCCTTTGATCTCCTTTTGTTGTCTTATTGCTCTAGCTAGAACTTCTATTACTATATTGAATAAATATGGGGAGAATGGACAGCCTTGTCTTGTTCCTGATTTTAGTGGTATCACTTTGAGTTTCTCTCCGTTTAATTTGATGGTGACTGTTGGCTTGCTGTAAATTGCCTTTATTATGTTTAGGAATGTTCCTTTTATTCCTGATCTCTCTAAAACCTTTATCATGAAGGGGTGTTGGATTTAAGATTTCATTTAATTGTTTATTTATTTATTTTTTTCGAGACAGTGTTTCTCTGTGTAGCTTTAGAGCCTGTCCTGGAACTCACTCTATAGACCAGGCTGGCTGCTAACTCATAGAGATCCTCCTGCCTCTGCCTCCTGAGTGCTGGAATTAAAGGCGTGTGCTACCACCACCCGGCTTTCTTTTCTTTTTTTTTTATTTAATTAAATTAAAATTTACATATCAGTCACGGATTCCCCTGTCCTCCCTCCTCCCTGCCCCCACATCCCTCCCCCTCAATCCATCCCCCATTCCCACCTCCTCCAAGGCATGGTCTCACCTGGGGAGTCAGCCCAGCCTGGTAGACTCAGCCGAGGCAGGTCCAGTCCCCTCCTCCCTACACCAAGGCTGAACAAAGTCTCCCAGCATAGGCCCCAGGCTCCAAAAAGCCAGTCCATGCACCAAGGACAAGCCCCGGTTCCACTGCCTGGGAGTCTCCCAAACAGTTCAGGCTAATCAACTGTCCCTCTTACCCAGAGGGCCCAGTCCAGTTCCATGGTGACACATTATTGGTTCACAGTTCATGTGTTTTCTCTAGTTTGGCTATTTGTACCTGTGCTTTTTCTAATCATGGTCTCAATATCTCTCACTCATATAATCTCTCTTCTCCCTCGCCCATTGGATTCCTGGAGCTCTGCCTGGGACTTGGCCATGGATCTCTGCATCTGCTTCCATCAGACACTGGATGAGAGTTCTATCATGACAGCCAGGGTGTTTGGCCATCCGATCACCAGAGCAGGTCAGCTCAGGCTTTCTCTTGACCATTGCCAGTAGTCTATAGTGGAGGTCTCTTTGTGGATTCCTGGGGACCTCTCTAGCACTCTGCTTCTTCCTATTCCCCTAGGGTCTTCATTCATCATCTCCCTCCCCGTTCTGCCACTCTGCTCCTGATCCAGCTGGAACCTCTCGTTCTCCTAAGTTCTCTTTCCCCCGACTCTTACCTTCCATTACCCACCACCCCCAGTTTGCTCATGTAGATCTCATCCATTTCTCTGTCATTGGGTGATCCCTGTCTCTTTCTCAGGGTCCTCTTTACTAGGTAGCCTCCCTGGAGTTGTGAGTTGCAGTCTGGTTATCCTTGCTTTATATCTAGTATCTACTTATGAGTGAGTACATACCATGTTTGTCCTTCTGAGTCTGGGTTACCTCACTCAGGATGATTTTTTCTAGTTTTATCCATTTGCCTGCAAACTTCTTGATGTCATTGTTTTTCACTGCTGAGTAGTACTCCATTGTGTATATGTACCACATTTTTTTCATCCATTCTTCAGTTGACGGGCACCTATGTTGTTTCCAGGTTCTTGCTATTACAAATAGTGCTGCTATGAACATAGTTGAGTATGTGTCCTTGTGGTATGACTTGGTTTTCGAGACAGGGTTTCTCTGTGTAGCTTTGGAGCCTGTCCTGTAACTCACTCTGTAGCCCAGGCTGGCCTGGAACTCACAGAGATCCACCTACCTCTGCTCCCAAGTGCTGGGATTAAAGGTGTGCGCCACCACTGCCCAGCAGCAGATTTTATTTATTTATTTTTCTTTTTTTTTGGTTTTTCAAGACAGGGTTTCTCTGTGTAGCTTTGCACCTTTCCTGGATCGTGCTCTGTAGACCAGGCTAGCCTCGAACTCACAAAGATCCACCTGCCTCTTCCTCCCGAGTGCTGGGATTAAAGGCGTGTGCCACCACCGCCCGGCTTATTTTTATTTTATATATATACACAGGAGTGTTTTGCCTATATGTATGTCTGTGCGTCACATGTGTGCCTGGTGCCAAAAGAAGATGTCACATTTCCTGGGACTGGAGTTAGAGACAGTCCTGAGCTGGCATGTGGGTGCTTGGATTTGAAACTGGATCCTCTGGATTTTGACTCAGAGACTTTTGCATGCTAGGCAATCTCCAACAAAACAACACTCACCCCTCTCCAAATAAGAGAATGAGAAGTAATAGTACAATTGGGCATAGTGGCCTTCACCTATAATCACAGCACCTGGGTGACTGAGGCAGGAGGATTGCACAAGTTCAAAGCCAGCCTGGTCTACATAGTGAGTTTCAGAGCAATCTATACTACAGAGTAATTTATACCTTGTTTCAAAAAAACAATACCGAAGCTGGAAGATGGTGGCACTCAGGAGGTAGAGACAGGCAGATTTGTATGAGTTTGAGGCCAGCCTGGTCTAGAAAGGGTGTTTCAGGACAGCCGAGGCTACAGAGAAACTGTGACTTGGGGGGAAAGAAGACAGAGAGACAGAGAGGCAAATAGACAATCAGGACAGACAACTCAGCAGTTGAGAGCACATACTGCTCTTGCTAATGGCTGGGAACTCCAGCTCCAGGGGTGGCCAATGCCTCTGGCCTCCTCCTGCACAAACCCACAAACATATACACACACATAATTAAAGCTATAAGTAAGGGGCTGGAGAGATTGTTCCACAGTTAAGAATGTGTATTGCTCCTCTGTGGACTCCACTTCAGGTTCCAGCACTTAGGTGGCTTCACAGCTGCCTGGGACTCCAGCTGTGGGGTATCTGACGCCTTCTTCTGGTCTGTACATGTAACATAGTCATACACATACATAAATAAACAAATATACAAAATCTTAATGCTCCCGGTGTTTATCGGTACAACCCGCAGGGAAATGCTAGGGGCTTTCTCTATTTGAAGTGTTAGGTATCTCTAGCCACAGGTCCCATGTCTTGGCAACAAGAGTTAAATAAGTCCTACTGATTGCCACCTTGTTCAGAAATTCAAGAGCACAACTGTTATCCCAGCACTCAGGGGAAGAAGTAGGAAGATCTTTATGAATTTGAGGCCACCCTGGCCTACATAAGGAGTTCCAGGCCGGGCGGGAAACAGTAAGATCCTGCCAAAAAAGACAATTTCCTTGTGTGTGTGTGCTTCCCATTTTCTTTTCTTTTCTTTTCTTTTTTTCCTTTCTTCTTTTTTTTGAGACAGGGTTTCCCTGTGTATCTTTGCGCCTTTCCTGGAACTCACTTGGTAGCCCAGGCTGGCCTCAAACTCACAGAGATCCGCCTGGCTCTGCCTCCCAAGTGCTGGGATTACAGGCATGCGCTACCACTGCCCGGCATATGCTTCCCATTTTCTGTTGATGGACATTGAAGCTAATTCCCTTTTCTTGCTCTCTGGAAAAGAGCTGCATGTGTCTCTGTAGCAGAGTCAGGGTCTTTCAGTCTTCTGGGTCTGGGTCTGTGCCCACAGGCATTGGTGCTGGGGCATGTGACAGTCCTATCATTAGTGTTTTGAGGACTCTCCATCCTCATTTCCATGGTGGCTGAGCAGGTTACTCTCCCACCAAACAGTGGATAAATGCAATATTTTCCCCACATTCTCACCAACATGTGTGGTCATCAACTTTTCTTGAGACAGGATCTCTCTATGTAGTCCTTGCTGTCTGTCCTAGAATTTACAATGTAGATCAGGCTGACCTTGAACTCAGAGATCACCTGACTGCCTCTAGAGTGCTGAGATTAAAGGTGTGAGCCACTATGCTTGGCCATCATATTATTATTAATTTTGATTTTTCGAGATGGGGTTTTTCTGTACAGTCTTGGTTGTCCTAGAACTCACTCTGTAGACCAGGCTGGCCTCAAACTCACAGCAATCTGCCTGCCTCTGCCTCCCAAGTGCTGGGATTGAAGGCTTTTTTTTTTTTTTAATTAAAACAGAAATAGGGGCTGGAGAGAAGTCTCAGCTCTTAGAGAGCACTACTCTTCCAGGAGACTGTGGTTCAGTTCAGACCATCCACTTGGCAGCTCCCAACTGTCTGTACCTCCAGTTTCACCCTGTTCTGGGGGCAGCAGGCACCAAGCATTCAAGTGGTATAAATACATGCATACAAAACGCGCGCGCGCGCGCACACACACACACACACACACACAAACACACACACACACATCAAAATAAATAAATCAGCTGGGCGGTGGTGGTGCACACCTTTAATCCCAACACTCAGGAGGCAGAGCCAGGCGAGTCTTTTTGAGTTCAAGTCCAGCATGGTCTACAAAGTGAGATCCAGGACAGGCTCCAAAGCTACACAGAGAAACACTGTCTTGAAAAAACAAAAACTAAAATAATTAATAAATAAATCTTTAAAAAATAAAACTTTTTTTTTTTTTGTTTTTTGTTTTTGTTTTTCGAGACAGGGTTTCTCTGTGTAGCTTTGCACCTTTCCTGGAACTCACTTGGTAGCCCAGGCTGGCCTCGAACTCACAGAGATCTGCCTGCCTCTGTCTCCTGAATGCTGGGATTAAAGGCGTGTGCCACCACCGCCCAGCAAAAAAATAAAACATTTTTACATCTCGTCAGGGTTCTGGAAAATACCTTTGCATCCTGAGCCACCTCACCGACAGTGGCCACCTCACTAACAGATAGTGGACACCTCATTGACAGACAGTGGACACCTCACTGACACACAGCAGACACCTCACTGACACACAGTGGACAGCTCACTGACACACAGCGGACACCTCACTGACACACAGCTGGACACCTCGCTGACACACAGTGGACATCTGCACATCACTGACAACAGTGACATTCATCTCTGAGCATCTGAAAATGTAAAATTGGTTTTAGTTGCATTTCTTTAACAGCTATGGATGTTGACCATTAAAAAAAAATTACTGGCCATTTGTATTTGTTTTGAGAATGGTCGGTTCAGTCCATTGGCTTATGTACTGATTGACAGGTTTGTGTGTGTTTTCTTTTCTTTTCTTTTTTTCTTTTTTTTTTTTTGTTCTTTGCTTTTCTTGATTCTTTTGTTGCTTTTTTTTTTCTTTTCTTTTCTTTTTTTCTTTTTTTGAGACAGGGTTTCTCTGTGTAGCTTTGCAGCCTCTCCTGGATCTCACTCTGTAGACCAGGCTGGACTCGAACTCACAAAGATTCGCCTAGCTCTGCCTCCCTAGTGCTGGGATTAAAGGCGTGTGCCACCACCACCCGGCTGTGTGTATTTTCAATATTCACAGTTCTTTATATTCTAGATATCAATGCTTTGTCTCAAGGAAAGAGTCTTCCCTATTGTATATAATTTTCTCTCTCTGCTGTTAGTTTCTTTTGCTATATGGAAGCCTTTATTTTATATAATCCCACTTGTCAATTTTAAAGCATATACTTGGGGCTGGAGAGATGGCTCAGAGGTTAAGAGCACTGACTGCTCTTCCAGAGGTCCTGAGTTCAATTCCCAGCAACCACATGGTGGCTCACAACCATCTGTAACAAGATCTGGTGCTCTCTTCTGGCTTGCAGTCATATATGCTGTATACATAATAAATAAATACATATTTAAAAAAATAAAATAAAATAAAAAAATATACTTTTATTTTTCTGTGCATGGGTGTTTTGCCTGCATGTATATTATCATACCACTTGTGTGCCTGGTGCCCTGGGAGGTCAGAATAAGGTGCCCTGGAATTGTAGTTGCGGACAATTATGATCCCCATGTGGATACTGGGAACTGAACAAAGGTCCTTTGGAAGAGTAGCCTGGGGTTATTTATTTCTTCATTTGTTTATTTTGTTCTTTCTTGTTTTATTTTGTTTTTGAGACAGAATCTCTCTACATATCCTTTGCTGTCCTGGAACTCACCATGTAGATCAGGCTGGCCTCCAACTCAAAGATCCGACTGCCTCTAACTTCAGAGAACTGGGATCAAAGGCATGAGCTACTATGCTGGTTCCTTGGTTCCTTGGTTCCTCCCTCCCTCCCTTTCTCTCTCCTTCTTTCTTTCTTTTTAAAGTAATTAACCACAACGTGTACACATGGGTGTGGAAGTTAAGAGGACTACTCTGTGAAGTTGGTCATCCTGTCTACCTTTACATGGGTCCTGGGAATTGAACTCAGGCCAGCAAGTGTCATTTTCTGTAGAAGTTTTAATTAATTGATTGATTGATTAAATTTATAGCCAGCCTCTGCCATTACAAGACCTTGCCTAAAAAAAAAAAAAAAAAAAAAAAAAAAAAAAAAAAAATCAGGGCTGGAGAGATGGCTCAGTGGTTAAGAGCACTGGCTGTTCTTCCAGAGGTCCTGAGTTCAATTCCCAGGAACCACATGGTGGCTCACAACCATCTGAAATGAGATCTGATGCCCTCTTCTGGCCTGCAGGCATACATGCAGGCAGAACACTGTATGCATAATAAATAAAAAAATCTTAAAAAAAAATTCCATTTCCAACAAAAAACCAGAGTCCTCCAGCAGGGGTAAGGCCATTCTTTCAGGAGTTACTCCTTCCTTCCCACCCTGTCTTCAGGGCATCTTTGACCTTAAGTAAAAAGGGATGTTTTATTCAGTGGGTGTAGCCTCCATGCCTGGGAGGATTACCTAGAGGCAGCCCAAACTTCAACTAGCTTCAGACTGTTCTGGAACAGTCTGGGAGAAGAGGAGTTCCTTACTTACTCTGTAGGCCTTAGAGGAAGAACATTTTTCCCTAGGAGCCGAGGGAGGTTGAAGCTGAGGGGGTGTGGTGAGGTCATGGAAAACAATCCAGCAGCAGGGTTCCTTCTCTTATCTGGACCTTAGGTGTGGATCTAATTAGGTGGGGTAGAATGAAATAAAAGATACTCACTGTGATCACATTGTATACTCACTGTGATCACACCCCGGCTGCAGGTGAAGGTCAAGTTGTGGGTTTTGGTGAGCTTGGGTGAGGCCCTAGGTCTAATCATCAGTGACGCCAAAATAAATATTGCATTCAGGGTATTCCAGGGCCCTGCAGGGTTCTAGGCAGGAAGTGGAAGAGCGTCCGGTCTTGAATAAGTATTTGGGCTGGTGAGATGGCTCTGCAGGTGAGGGCGTCTGCTTCCAAGATTTGACTGGAGCTGCTGCAAAGGCATAGAATTTTTTTTTCCCCCTAGAAGGGGTTTCTCTGTATAACAGCTGTGGTTGTCCTGGAACTCTGTCAACCAGGCTGGCCTCAAACTCACAGAGATCCACCTGCCTCTGCCTCCTGAGTGCTAGGATTAAAAGCGTACACCAGGCTGGAGAGATGGCTCAGCGGTTAAGATCATTGACTGCTCTTCCAAAGGTCCTGAGTTCAATTCCCAGCAGCCATGTGGTGGCTCACAACCACTCATGAGATCTGGTGCCCTCTTCTGGCCTGTAAGTACACACGCAGGCAGAAAAACTATACATAATGAATAAATAAATCTTAATAAAAAAAAAAAGTGTGGAGCTGGAGAGATGGCTCAGAGGTTAAGAGCACTGGCTGTTCTTCCAGAGGTCATGAGTTCAATTCCCAGCAACCACATGGTGGCTCACAACATCTGTAATGAGATCTAGGGCCCTCTTGTGTGTAGACAGAAAACTGTATACATAATAAATAAATGTATCTTAAAAAAAAAAAAAAAAGGTGTGGACCCCACATCCCGAAGCATAGGATTGTTTTTAGGAGTCATTTACTTTATGTGTGCAAGTATTCTGCCTACAATGTCTATGCACTGCATGTGTGCAGTGCCTGTAGAGATCCAGAAGAGGGCATCACATTCCCCTGGGGCTGGAGTGTCACATCATTGTGAGCTGCCACGTGGGTGCTGGGAATTGAACTCAGGTCCACTTGAAGAGCAGCCAGTGCTCTAAACCCTGAGTCATCTCTCCAGCTCCTAAATTTTTTCATTTCTAAAGATTCACATATTTAAAATATGTTTCTTTATGTTATTATTTTTAGGGATATTGTTTATTGAGTGCAGTGCAACAGGGCAGCAGACTTGGCGTTACCTACAGTACTCCTTACTACTTTTTTAAAAATTAGATTTTTATTTCACTCTTATGGGTGTTTTTTTTTTTTTTTTTTTTTTTTTTTTCTGCATGAATGTCTATGCATCACACGTATAACCGTGGAGGCAAGAAAAGTAGCTGGATCTCCTGGAACTGGAGTTATGGATGGTTTTTAGTTAACATGTGGATGCTGGGAATTGAACCTAGTGTTAGGATCCTGCCCTCACTCCTGCACATGGGCAGCTCGGGCGGGCTCTTGTGTCTTACGTCATCAGTGTTGCGTTGGCAACTACATACGTTGCCGTAAAAATACGTTGCCGGATGCAGACCCCACATAACCATGACCTTTCCACTCGGTAACCAGCACCGTTTATCTTTCACCTAGGCCTTCTGGGAAAGCAGCCAGATCTTTTAAGCAATAAGTCATCTCTCCAGCCCCTCTGCCAGAAGCTTAAAGCATTAAAACTTGTTCTGTTTGTATGAGACAAGATCTATTTCTATAACCCAGACTAACCATAAACTCACTATGTAGTCCAAACTCATGACAATCCTTTCGTCTGAGTCCCAGCCTGCAACTCCAAGTGCTGAGATTGCATGCATAAGCCTCTATGCACAATTTAAAATATTAAAATTTACACTGGGTGGTGGTGGCACATGCCTTTGATCCCAGCAATCAGGAGGCAGAGACAGAAACAGATCTCCGAGTTTCAGGCCAGCCTGGTCTACAGGGCAAGTTCCATGACATCCAGAGCAGTTACACAGAAAAACCCTCCAAAACAAAAAACCAAAAATTATGGAATGGCGGCCTCAGAGGCGGGCAGGTGGAGGCCGAGATGCAGTTGTAATTAAGACCAGAAACTGAGCTATTACCCGCTGAAGAGTTAGTGAAAACAAGCTCTTAATCAAAAGCTTGGAACAGGGACGCCTTTAATCCCAGCACCCGGGAAAGAAGCCATCTCTGAGGGACAAGACCAGAACGAATCTGAACACTCTGTTTGAGGCCAACCCAGGGACCAGTTGCTGATCTTGAGAAACCCAACAACTTGGAGGTGTTGGTGAGACTACCCTGCTCAGCTGAAATCCATTTGGGAGAGGATTCAGATGCCTACAGCTTGCAGTCTGAGGAAAAAAGTTCAGCTGAGGAGTTGACGAAAGAGCAAAACGTGACCTGAGAACACAGAAGAAGGTGCCTCTCAGCCACCAAACCAGATCACCAGAATCATAAGTATACACTACACCAACTGGGAACAGGTAAGCTCCCATCTCCAGACCGGCAGATCAGGTCTCTAGCCCCTAGGCCCTACGCATCAGAATCCCAGTGACCAGACAGCTACCTTCCCTGCTTCCCCACCAAAAACCCCCCAAAACAAACAAACAAACAAAACCAAAAAACAAAAAACACAAAAAAACCAACTCCTACCCCTAGGAACCTAACAACCACTGAAACCATAAGCACACCCTGCACTAACTGGGAACAGCTGCTCCCAGAGACAGAACCCACTAACACTGATTGGACTAATCTGCTCCTGAAGAAACAGAGCCCAACAGCAACAATTTAACCAAGAACTCCTAGTGAACCAAGACTAACAATTAGAACAAGAGAGGCACCTTCACACAGATACTGCCTGCACAGTGCAGAGGAAGAGATGAGTAGACGCCAGTGCAAAAATACAGGCAACAACATAAAGACCTATATGACAACATCAGAACCTAGTGATTCTACACCTGCAAGACCTGAACATACCAAGACAGAAGAAACAGAAAAAATCAATCCTAAAAATGACTTTAAGAAGATAAGAGGCCCTTAAAGAAGAAATGAAAAATTCCCTTATAGAGGAAATGAAAAACTCCCTTAAAGAGGAAATAAAAAATTCCCTTAAAGAAATGGAAGAAAAAAACAAAAAATTGGAAGAAATCAAAGAAAGCCAAAAAAAAGTAATTAAACAGATGAAGGAAACAATTCAAGATCTGAAAACTGAAATTGAGACAATAAAGAAAAAAAAAAACTGAGGAATGCTGGAAATAGAAATCCTGACTAAATGAACAGGAACTACAGAAGCAAGCATAACCAACCAAATGCAAGAGATGGAACAGAGAATCTCTTACACTGAAGACACAACAGAGAAAATAGATTTGTCAGGCAAAGAAAACACTAAAGACAAAAAAGTCTTAACACAAAACGTCCAAGAAATTTGGGACACCATGAAAAAAACCAAACCTAAGAATAATAGGGATAGAAGAAGGAGAAGAATACCAACTCAAAGGCACAGAAAATATATTCAACAAAATCATAGAAGAAAACTTCCCTAACCTAAAGAAAGAAATACCTATGAAGATACAAGGAGCTTACAGAACACCAAATAGGCTGGATCCCACCCACCCTCCAAAAAAAGTCCCCTCGACACATAATAATCAAAACACTAAACATACAGAACAAAGAAAAAATATTAAGAGCTGCAAAGGAAAAAGACCAAGTAACATATAAAGGCAAACCCATCACAATAACACCAGACTTCTCAATAGAGACTATGAAAGCTAGAAGGTCCTGGACAAATGTTATGCAGACACTAAGAGACCACAGATGCCAACCCAGACTATTATACCCAGCAAAACTCTCAATCACCATAGACGGAGTAAATGAAATATTCCATAATAAAACCATACTTAAACAATACCTGTTCACAAACCCAGCCCTACAGAAAGCACTAGAAGGAAAAATCCAAGCCAAAGAAGCTAAACACACCCATGAAAACTCAGGCAATAGGGGCTGGAGAGATGGCTCAGAGGTTAAGAGCACTGCTTGCTCTTCCAGAGGTCCTGAGTTCAATTCCCAGCAACCATATGGTGGCTCACAACCATCTGTAATGAGATCTGGTGCCCTCTTCTGGCCTGCAGGGATACATGCAGACAGAACACTGTATACATAATTAATTAATTAATTAATTAAAAAAAAAGAAAAGAAAAAACTCAAGCAATAGATAATTTCACACCAACAAACACCAAAGAAGGAAAATGCAACACTACCACAAAAAAAAAAAAAAAAAAAAAAAAACCAGAAATTAACAATCACTGGTTATTAATATCCATCAATATCAATGGTCTCAACTCACCTATACAAAGACACAGACTAACAGAATGGATAAGAAAACAGGATCCATCCTTCTGCTGCATACAAGAAACATACCTTAACTTCAAAGACAGACACTACCTCAGAGTAAAGGGCTGGGAAAAGGCTTTCCAATCAAATGGACCTAAGAAGCAAGCTGGTGTAGCTATCCTCATATCTAATAAAATAGACTTCAAACTAAAATCAATCAAAAGAGATCAGGATGGACATTACATATTTATCACAGGAAAAATCCACCAAGATGAAGTCTTGATTCTGAACATCTATGCCCCAAATACAAAGGCACCCACATTCATAAATAAAACATTACTAAAGCTTAAATCGCACATCAAATCCCACAATTAGTAATGAGAGATTTCAATACACCACTCTCACCAAAAGACAGTTCTACCAGACTGAAACTTAACAAAGAAATAAAGGGCCTAACTGATGTTATGACTCAAATGGACCTAATAGATATCTACAGAACATTCCATCCTAACACAAAAGAATATACCTTCTTCTCAGAACCCCATGGAACCTTCTCAAAAATCGACCACATGCTTGGTCACAAAGCAAATCTCAACAGATACAAAAACATTGGAATAACCTCCTGTATCTTATTGGACCACCATGCCTTAAAGTTAGATTACTACAACAACAACAAAAATTATAGAAAGCCTACAATCTCATGGAAACTGAATAATGCCTACCTGAAACACCAATGGATCAAGGAAGAAATAAAGAGAGAAATTAAAGATTTCCTAGAACTCAATGAAAATGAAAGTATAACATACCCAAACTTATGGGACACTATGAAAGCAGTGCTAAGAGGAAAATTCATAGCTCTAAATGCACACATAAAGAAGATGGAGAAATCTCATACCAATGAATTAACAGCACAACTGAAAGCTCTAGAACAAAAGGAAACAAATTCACCCAGGAGAAATAGATGCCAGGAAATAATCAAATTGAGGGCTGAAATCAATGAAATAGAAACCAAGAGAACAATACAAAAAAAGCAATGAAACAAAGAGTTGGTTCTTTGAAAAAATCAACAAGATAGACAAACCACTAGCCAAATTAACCAAAAGGCAAAGAGAGAGCACCCAAATTCACAGAATCAGAGATGAAAAGGGAGACATAACAACAAACAATGAGGAAATCCAGAGAATCATCAGATCATACTTCAAAAACCCTTACTCCACAAAATTGGAAAATCTGGAAGAAATGGGCAATTTTCTGGATAAATACCACATACCAAAGTTAAACCAAGACCAGATAAACTATTTAAATAGACCAATAACCCCTAAAGAAATAGAAACAGTCATCAAAAGTCTCCCAACCAAAAATGCCCAGGACCAGATGGCTTCAGTGCAGAATTCTACCAGACTTTCAAAGAAGAACTAATTCCAATACTCTTCAAATTGTTCCACACAATAGAAACAGAAGGAACACTACCAAACTCTTTTTATGAGGCTACAATTACCCTGATACCCAAACCACACAAAGATGCAACAAAGAAAGAGAACTACAGACCAATCTCCCTCATGAACATTGATGCAAAAATACTCAACAAAATATTGGCAAACCGAATCCAAGAATACATCAAAATAATTATCCACCATGATCAAGTAGGTTTCATCCCAGGGATGCAAGGATGGTTCAACATACGAAAATCTGTCAATGTAATATACCATATAAACATTCTGAAAGAAAAAAAAACAAAACAAAACATGATCATCTCATTAAATGCTAAAAAAGCTTTGACAAAATCCAACACCCCTTCATGATAAAGGTTTTAGAGAGATCAGGAATAAAAGGAACATTCCTAAACATAATAAAGGCAATTTACAGCAAGCCAACAGTCACCATCAAATTAAACGGAGAGAAACTCAAAGTGATACCACTAAAATCAGGAACAAGACAAGGCTGTTCACTCTCCCCATATTTATTCAATATAGTACTTGAAGTTCTAGCTAGAGCAATAAGACAACAAAAGGAGATCAAAGGGATACAAATTGGAAAGGAAGAAGTCAAACTTTCACTATTTGCAGATGATATGATAGTATACATAAGTGACCCCAAAAATTCTACCAGGGAACTCCTACAGCTGATAAACTCCTTCAGTAAAGTGGCAGGATATAAGATCAACTCAAAAAAATCAGTATCCCTCCTATACACAAATGATAAAAGGGCTGAGAAAGAAGTCAGAGAAACATCACCCTTTACGATAGCCACAAATAATATAAAATACCTTGGGATAACACTAACTAAACAAATGAAGGACCTTTTTGATAAGAACTTTAAATCTCTAAAGAAAGAAATTGAAGAAGATATCAGAAAATGGAAGGATCTCCCATGCTCATGGATAGGCAGGAGTAACATAGTAAAAATGGCAATCTTACCAAAAGCAATCTACAGATTCAATGCAATCCCCATCAAAATCCCAACACAATTCTTCACAGACTTGCAAAGAAAAATACTCAACTTCATATGGAAAAACAAAAGACCCAGGATAGCTAAAAGAATCCTGTATAATAAAGCAACCCTTGGAGGCATCACCATCCCTGACCTCAAGCTCTACTATAGAGCTATAGTAATAAAAACAGCTTGGTACTGGTATAAAAACTGACATACGGACCAATGGAATGGAATTGAAGACCCTGACATTAATCCATGCACATATGAACACCTGATTTTTGACAAAGAAGCCAAAACTATACAGTGGAAAAAAGAAAGTATCTTTAACAAATGGTGCTGGCATAACTGGATGTCAATATATAAAAGATTACAAATAGATCCATATCTGTCACCATGCACAAAACTCAAGTCCAAGTGAATCAAAGATCTCCACATAAATCCAGTTACACTAAACTTAATAGAAAAGAAAGTAGGAAGCACTCTTGAACGCATTGGCACCAGAGACCATTTCCTAAATAAAACACCAACAGCACAGAGCCTGAGCACAGCAATTAATAAACGGGACCTCTTAAAACTTTTGCAGGGCAAAAGACATGGTCAATAAAACAAAAAGACAACCTACAGAATGGGAAAAGATCTTCACCAACCCCACCTCTGACAGAGGACTGATCTCCACAGTATATAAAGAACTCAAGAAACTAGACATCAAAATACTGAACAATCCAGTTAAAAAATGGGCCGGGCGGTGGTGGCGCACGCCTTTAATCCCAGCACTTGGGAGGCAGAGGCAGGCGGATCTCTGTGAGTTCGAGGCCAGCCTGGGCTACCAAGTGAGTTCCAGGAAAGGCGCAAAGCTACACAGAGAAACCCTGTCTCGAAAAACCAAAAAAAAAAAAAAAAAAAAATGGACTAAAGAGCTAAACAGAGAAGTCACAAAACAAGAATCACAAATGGCTGAAAGACATTTAAAGAAATGCTCAACATTCTTAATCATCAGAGAAATGCAAATCAAAACGACTCTGAGATACCACCTTACACCTGTCAGAATGGCTATGATCAAAAACACTAATGACAGTCAATGTTGGAGAGGATGTGGAGCAAAGGGAACACTCCTCCACTGATGGTGGGAATGCAAACTTGTACAACCACTATGGAGATCAGTATGGTGGTTTCTCAGAAAACTGGAAATTGAACTACCTCAAGACCCAGCCATAACACTCTTGGGCATATACCCAAGGAATGCTCAATCATACCACGAAGATACATGCTCAGCTATGTTCATAGCAGCACTATTTGTAATAGCCAGAACCTGGAAACAACCTAGATGCCTGTCAGCTGAAGAATGGATTAAGAAAATGTGGTACATATACACAATGGAGTACTACTCAGCAGAGAAAAGTAACTACAGCATGAAATTTGCAGGAAAATGGATGGAACTAGAAAATATCATCCTGAGTGAGATAACACAAACCCAGAAGGACAAACATGATATGTACTCACTCATAAGTGCATTCTAGATATAAAGCAAAGAACAATCAGACTGCAACCCACAGATCCAGGAAGGCTATATAGCAGGGGGGACTCTAGGATGACTGTGGCTTATAATAAGATTTGGTTTTACTCAATTACTGAGCAAGCCTCATTGAAACATTTCACTATTAAGATAACAATTTACTGTATCAAGGTGATAATAGAAAAATAAGGAAATTAATTTAAAAAACCAAAAATTATACTTTTAACACTTTTCTGAGTAATTCAGAAAACTGGGCAAACCTTGGTTGTGGCCACCAGCTCGTATACGACAGGCAGGTAGAACAAGCCGAGCATCTAATTTAAAGGACTATTTTGCCCAACTCTCTAGTATGGCTTCAAATGAGCCTGCTTTCCTAAGAGTGGTCGGTCCTTCGATCAAGTGATTGACAGCCCAACTGGAATGCTAGGTCTTACCTGCCTACATGGTAGTTTCTAGTTCTATTCTAACACTACGGAAAAGATGGGTGTTGCACATAGCTTCCCAGGAGCCTGTAGCAGAGCTGAGGAGGCAGCGAGAAACAGCTGGCGAGCCAAGTCAGCGAAAGGGGGCTGGCAGTCTGAGGTTTCTGGAGGAAACATGCTACGCACCACAAGGAGGGGAAGTGCCGTCCCGAGGCTCAGACCTATCCAGCCTGGCTAGGGGGCTTCTCTGCGTAAGCTGTGAAAGTAGTACAACGGGGCAGGAGAGATCACCCAGTCAGTAAGAGTACTGGCTGCTTTTTCGGAGGACCCAGGTTTGGTTCCCAGCATCCACACGGCAGCTCACATGTGTCTGTAACTCGTTCCAGAAGATCCGATGGTGCCCTCTTTTGGCCTGACAGACACCGCATGTGCGGTGCATAGGAACGAACACGGGGAAACACCCATGCTCATACACATAAATATACTTACAAACTACAGGAGAACCCATTGCTCTGTGTAGTTAACTTGTAGGCTCCAGCCTCCCCTTGGGAGCTTTGCCAAGTACGTGGAGAACGAGGCAGAACAGCTGTCTACAGGCACACAGGCAGGCTGCACACTGTCAACAGAGCCATCTCCACACCAGGCGGTCATTTCTTTATTGATTTTTTTTTCGTTACATAAAATCAGGAATTATGTATTATGAAACTTCACATCCACACAAGGGCAAAAAATAGAAGTTTAATGTAGTCGGGCGGTGGTGGTGCACGCCTTTAATTCCAGCACTCGGGAGGCAGAGCCAGGCAGATCTGTGAGTTCGAGGTTAGCCTGGGCTACAGAGTGAGTTCCAGGACAGGCTTCAAAGCTACACAGAGAAACCCTGTCTTGAAAAACAAAAAACAAAAACAAAAAAAAAACAAACAAACAAAAAAGAAAGAAAAATAAGCAATCAGGAAAAGAATTTCTATTGAACAAAAGAATCACCCGAAAAAAACAATTTTTTTTGAGACATCTCCATAGGATAGCTTTGAACTTAGGCAATCCTCTGGCCTGTCTCTTGAGTACAAAATTTTAGAAAGTGTACCACCACATGTCTGCTAAAATGCATTTGGAAAAAATCAGAGATGTGGGCTGAAGTGTAGTTCAGGGGTAGAAAACGTTATGAAGTCCCTGGGTTCGATCCTTAGCATTCTTCCCACCCCCCAAAAGTGAAAAAGATAAGGATTTTTTTTTTTACTGATATTATCACATTGGAATCCTCCCAGGCACCCCCCCCCCCAGGGTGACAGGGTTTCACTCTGTAGCCTTGCCTGGCCTGAAGCTGTCTATGTAGATCAGGCTGGCTTTGAACTCAAAGAGATCCTCCCCCTATGCCTCCATGCCCAGCTACACCGAGATTTTAATAAGGAACATGAAACAAATATAAGCACTCCATATAAAATACAAGTTGACAGAAGAGCATTCATGTTGTAATTGAAAGCAGAAAGCTTTTGGAGTTGACTGATTAAATCACATTATTTCCCAGCAGTTCAGCTTCCTTATTTAGATTAAGGAGTTCTGGGAAAGGCAGTCCCATGCACCCCTAGGAATAGTCCCTGGGCTGGCAACACTTTATGGAAAAATAAAGAGCAAGCAGTGCAGGCACCTGGCTTATGGTCTGGGCTTGGAAGATCTTTCTTGTGGCAAATTCAGTGCCAGCTCCTTTTGCCCTGAGTAGGTGTAAGCCGCATTGGCACCTGGTCTTGAACCTTCCATTGTGGCTCCAGGGAGGAGTACAGAGTTGATTGTCCTGGGCTGCCTGCTGCTGGGCAAATCACCTCTGCCTAGGTAACTCCATTTAGGGGCTTGGTTGTATTTCGGTTTGAGACTGCAGTTCGAAGGTACAGGAGTGGAAATGGTGACAGGCACAGCAGAAGATTTCTATTGTCCTCCCCGTGGTGAGGGTCCCTCGGGCTGGGAAGTAAGCTCAGTATCTGCTTCCCTGGATTGGCACCTGGAGCATAGTGATTGCTTAATCTTCACCACACGAGGCTGGGGTCAAATTCTCTCTTTCTGGTATTTCGAGGCAGGATTTCTTTGTGTAGTTTTGGTGCCTGTCCTAGATCTCACTCTATAGACCAGGCTGGCCTCGAACTCTGCCTTCCGTGTGCTGGGATTAAAGGCATGCGCCACCGCCACCCAGCCGTCAAATGCTCTCAAACCGCATGTCAGAGGCAGTGTTTCTTAGTTAAATTTTAATTTTGTAACTTAATGTCTTCCAAGTAAGTCTACTGGTCTTTATCGCAAACATGAATCCATTACTTCCGTCTCTTCTTTCATCAGGTATTAGCACAGCGGGTCTGCATCGCCTGGGTCCTGTTTCTTTTGCTCTGCTGCAGGTCCAGTTTTTCTTTCTTCCTTGTATTTCTTCCTCTTTTCATAAAACCATTGGAAGATCTGAGAAAAATGAGATTAACATAGGAATAAGGATAGTGGTTTCTATTCGCCACTTCCAACCAAACAAAACCTGCTAGAGAAAGGAAGGCAAGATCCATCAGCTCCTGGTTTCAGAGTGCTCCACCCATGGTCACTCTTCCCATTAACTGGGGCCTGAGATGGGGTTCACCATCAAGGAAGTGGGAACACATGGACCACAAGGCTGGTCACCTTGTGGTGGACATAGGCAGAGAAAGCAATACTAAAAGGCACTAGCCACAACCCCTCTTCCATTGAGTCCCAAGGGCTTAAAATCCATTGATTAGGTTAGAACTGCCGGGATTCACTTGAACCTATAGTACATGAATCAACGTGTGGGATGGACATTTCTTTCATTCTTAAACTCACAGGGGCTGAAGAGATGGTTCAGCAGTCAAGAGCACTGGCTGCTCTTCCAGGGGTCTTGAGTTCAATTCCCAGCAACCACATGGTGGCTCACAAACCATCTATAATGGAATCTTGTAAGAAACATGTAAGACCTAGAGTGAACAACCCTGGTCAGGAGGGGTAAGCAATAGAATGATGTAAGTAAACCACAAATGGAGTAGTGATAAGCTATAAGCTATGTGTGGAAGTAGGGATAAGACTAGAAACCCAGCCAGAAAAGAATATAAAAGATGAAGCCTCAGACCCAACCAACAGAGCTCGTCAGGCCCTCGCGTGAGATGACTCTCCTCCGCCAGAGACGTGAGATCCTGTCCCCAGTGCAGACGTGGCTGACCGGAGGAAGGCTGACCCAAGATCCAGAGGAACAGACATGGAGAGTCTGGACCTGTACACCTGGAGAGGTACCCCTGCTTCCATTTGGAAGACAGGATAAATATTGCTTGTGATCTTACCGTGTGAATAAATGAGTGTTATACCAAGTCTGAATCAAGAGTGATTATTCCTCCCCCTGTAACCAGGGTATGTGCTCACTACAGATCTGAAGCGGATGGGGCACTCATAAATAATACATACATAAAACAGTAAATTAAAAAACACAACAGTTAAGGAACAGCATCGCGAGAGTGATGTGAAAGGGAGAGGCCGAGTACCTGCTTATCTGTCAAGCTGAACTGAAATGACAGCAAGTAACAGTCTTTCGCCGTGGGGAGCAGTCTTGATTTAAACCTCGCCCACAGAGTTTCCATGAGGGGTTTGCTGACTGACTTCTCGGGCCTTGGCACCTGCTTTTTCTGCTTTACCAGTTTCTTCAGTTTCGCTTCTGGTTTCTTCCTCTCTTCTGTCTTCCTCTTCCATCCTCCCTTTGAGCTGCTCCAGCTGGAGTGTTCTGGGTCTTGTTGCCCGTGGTGTGCAATTAGTTGTTTTTTTTTAAAGAGATCTGTAGGATACAAGCAAGCTGTGAGTGTACTTTCAGATCACACTTAACATCCTTCCACGTTCAGTGTGAGTGTGATTCCAATATTCTGGAGGCTGAGGCAGAAGAAGGCAGCCTGGGCTGTGGTGAGAATCTGCTTCAAAGCTTTTATTATTATTATCATCATTATTAGGGGTGACCTTGAATTATTTTTTTATATACATTTTATATAAACAGGTGTGACAGTTTGGTGTTCATAGCGCTTGAGGTTGACCAGAAGGCCTTGTGCCTGCTGGAAAAGTACTCTACCAACAGGGTTATATGCCAACCCTGAAAGAAAGAGATGTAAAATCATTTACCTTGATTTTCTTTTCTTTTCTCTTTTTAAAGTTTTGTTTATTTTTATTTTATGTTGTTAATCCCAATGGTCAAGAATAAGAGTACTATCCACAGTTTAAAGCCAAATCTGAAGCAAGCTTTAGTTAAATACTGGCCAGGTCCATACCCAGCTTCCAAGGAAATGGTCCCAAGTTACATTTTGCAGGGGCTTAAAAGGTAAAACCCGCCGGGCGGTGGTGGCGCACGCCTTTAATCCCAGCACTCGGGAGGCAGAGCCAGGCGGATCTCTGTGAGTTCGAGGCAGCCTGGATACCAAGTGATCCCAGAAAGGCGCAAAGCTACACAGAGAAACCCTGTCTTGAAAAAAAAAAAAAAACAAAAAACAAAAACAAAAACAAAAAAAAAAAACAAAGGTAAAACCCACAATTCACAGCATTTTCCATCAGGTCCAATCAGGGGCAATCATACATCCTGATGTATTTCCTACCTATCTACCTCCTGCCTAGATCCAATCAGAGGCAAGGGTACAACCTGACATAGTCTCCCATAAACAATAGCCTTTAGCATTTCAGGAACTATCTGTCCTTGGACAAGGGGCTTGCAAATCAGAGGCATTTTTGTTTTATGGATGTCTTACATGGAGTAATTAAAATTTAAAATGCAACTTTGACTATTACAATGTGTTACTTGCCTTTGTGAGTTTATATGTACCATGTTCATGCAAGTACCATGGAGTCCAGAATAGGGTATTTGATGAGCTCAAACAGGGAGTTACAGAAAGCTATGAGCCACTACGTGAGTTCTGGGAATCAAAACCTGGGTCCTCTATAATAGCATCATGTGCTCTTAATTCCTGAGCCACCTCTCCAGCCCACTTTACCATGTTGCAGGAAACCAAAGCAAACAAAAAAAGAAAAGGATGCAGCCAGATGTGGTAGTACATGCTTCTAATCCTAGTACCCAAGAGGTCTGATGCAGCCAGAGGCATCACAAGACCTGACTTCAGCCGGAGGCATCACAAGACCTGACTTCAGACAGGTTTACATAGTGAGACCCTTCTACAGAAAAAGGAAGAGGACAGGAGAAAACTAGCTTACAGTGTGGCCAGTGGTAGACCAGGGTTCTGGGATCTGTCCCCAGTACCACCCAAACTATTTTTAGTTTTGCTTAATGTTGACTTTCTACCTATTTTTCACTTACTCCTTTCCGATGTGACATTCTTCATGTCCAGGCTTTGCTTCAAGATGTGAGCACACTTTCAGATCCAACTTAGAGGGGCTGGTTCTTAGAGATGAAAAAAATCCTCAGCACCACTGGGTTTTAACAAAGAAAAGTCCTAAAAGGGAGAAAAGTGTAATGATGCTGATGAAATATGTATTTCAAGCTGTTAAAAGAAATGAGTTTTCTGTTCCTGAGAACAATCTCTCAGCAGCCGGGGCTGCTCTTACAGGGAACCCAGCACTCACAGGCAGAGCGCGACCAGGTGAGACTCCAGGCCTGGGTGTGTGACACCCTCATATGTGGTATAGAAACATACAGATAAAGAGGGAAAAACCAAAACCGAAACCACACCCAATAAATAAATTCTTTCTCTAACATTAAAATAAAATTATTAAATCTGTGCGTCTGAGACCAGCCCATCTGAAGAGTGCATTTTCTATGTATCCAGGCAGGCCTGAATAGAGAGACTGCCTCAAAACCAAAAACCAAAACCCAGCGAGACGCGGCCTGTGGTGGGTGGGGAGGCTATTCAGCAAATGGTACTGACAAGCCAGGCGGTGGTGGCGCACGCCTTTAATCCCAGCACTCGGGAGGCAGAGGTAGGCGGATCTCTGTGAGTTCAAGACCAGCCTGGGCTACAGAGTGAGTTCCAGGACAGGCGCAAAGCTACACAGAGAAACCCTGCCCCCCCCCCCAAAAAAAAACCCAAAACCAAACAAACAAGCAAATGATCCTGACAACCAGGAATTCACCTGCAGAACAATAAAATATTTTACTCTACACAAAAATCAATTGGAAACCCGAAACACTGAAACTGCTAGAGAAAAAAGCTAAGGAATGTGCTTTGAGTGAAAGGCAGGGTCAAGAGCTGAACACAGGAAATAGTCTCAAGGATTCATAAGTGAGATTGCCAGCACACGGACTTTTCCAACACAGTAAGTGAAGTTATCGGAAAAGCCTGTCGGCTCAGACAAGGGCTTGAGGTCTATAATATCGAGCCCGGCAGTGGTGGCTCACACCCGCACCTTTATTCCCAGCACTCGGGAGACAGAGGCAGGCTTGGTTTAGATATATGTGCTGGGTCCCAGGACGGCCAGGGCTACAGTGAGGGCCTGTCTCAAAAACAGCCCCAAGCAATCAAAAGGTAAACAAGTAAGTGACTGAGCCCACGGTGACCCGAATTCAGTCCCCAAGGCCAAGGCGGTGAAGAGAACACACTTCTCCAAGCTGGCCTAAGACCTCCACAGCTGTGCTATGGATGTGAACGCACAAATAGAAAGACATTTCTTTTAATTAAAAAACAAACAAACAAACAAACAAACAAGAAACCAACTCCCTAGCTGGGCCTGGTAGTCCACACCTTAATTCCAGTGCCCCGGAGGCAGAGGATCTTCTGAGTTTTAGGTCAGTTTAGTAGGAAATTCTAAACCAGGCAGGGCTTACATAGGGTGCCTGTCGAATAAAATCAATACAAAATTCAGCGAGAAATCCCTTTAACTTTTTGTTTCTCCCTACCAAACCCCATCTCCAGTCCTGAGGCAGGACCTTACTATGTATGTAGCCCAGGCTGGCTCAGCATCTGCAGTAGTCAGGATTACTTCCAGGCATGCCTGTCTCAAGAACTTTAGTGTTAATAAAGGAAGACCACATAGAATTCTAAACTTCATCTTTTGTTTGTTTCTTTTTTGTTGTTGTTGTTTTTCGAAACAGGGTTTCTCTGCGTAGCTTTGCGCCTTTCCTGGAACTCCCTCTGTAGCCCAGGCTGGCCATGAACTCACAGAGATCCGCCTGCCTCTGCCTCCTGAGTGCTGGGATCAAAGGCGTGCTAGGATCCATAGCCACCACTGCTCAGCCCTAAAACTTGATTTTTAAGAAAAAATAATGTGTAAAAGTTTGGGTAACTTTGCTTAGATTTACATTATATAGTTTGAAAAAAAAAAAACACTGAAACTATGAGGAAAGAAATCAAGACGAGGAGGGACTCAACAAAACTCATGTTTCCCCCAGTTTTATGTTACTAATTACACAGTATCACTGCCTTCTGAATTATAAAGAATAAAATCGTTTCAGCTCACGGTTCTGGATGTGAAAGGTCAGAAGGCTCCCGACGGATGGCGGTCTTGTCTCCGGAGAATCCTGAGGCTGTGTATGACTGTCACAGCACTTCAGCCCTCTTCTTATAGGAGCCACCCGAATTCAGTTGCAGAGGCCAACCCCTAACGATGACGTATACAGCCCTATCAATCTCCAAAGGCCCCACCCCCAAACACCAAGATCTCTCCACCCTCAGAGTCATTTGCTTGAGACCCGCCCTATTATGTTGCCTAAGCAACATAGGGCTTTAAACCGGTCTCAAGTGGTCCTCCAGCTTCAACCTCTTGGGTGCTGGGACAACTTGGTGTGTATGTCCAACCCCTAAACCGGTGGTTCTCGACCTATGGGATGAAACTCCTTCCCAGGAATTGCATATCAGATATCCTGCACACCGGGTTTTTTGAGACAGGTTTCTCGGTGTAACAGCCCTGGCTGTCCTGGAACTCACTCTGTAGATCAAGCTGGCCTCAAACTCACAGAGATCCGCCTTGCCTCTGCCTCCCGAGTGCTGGGATTAAAGGCATGCGCCACCACCCACCGGCGCACACCAGATATTTGCATTACAATTCAGAACTGTAGCAAAATTACAATTCTGAAGCAGCAACGAAATAATTTTATGGTTGGGGGTCACCACAACAAGAGGGGCTGTATTAAAAGGGTCAAAACAGTGCAAAGGTTGAGAACCACTGCTCTATAGAGAACGTAATACACAGACATACATAAAAAGGGTTTATTAGAATTGCTTACAGGCTGCAGTCCCGCTAATCCAACAGAGGCTGGCTACAATCCAAGAATCTGGATGATTCTCAGTCTGTGAGGCTAGAGGTACAACTGGTCTTCAGTAGATGCTGGAATCCCAAAGTTGGCTCTAACGCCAGTGAAGGAATGGGTTTCCTAGCAAGGCGAGGGCAAGCAGGCAAAGAGCAAACAGCTCCTTTCCATGCCCTTATATAGGCTTCCGGCAGAGGGTGTGGCCCAGATTAAAGATGTGTCTTCTGCGGCCTGAAGGAAAATGGCCCCAACAGGCCCTTGGAGAGTGGCACTCATAGACCTTGTTGGAGGAAGTGTGTCACCGTGGGGCAGGCTTGGAGGTCTCAGAAGCTCAAACCAGGCCTGGTGTAATTCAATCTCCCTTCTTGCTGTCTGCAGATCCAGATGTAGAACTCTCAGCTGCCTCTGCAGCACCATGTCTGCCAGCATGCCACCATGCTTCCCACAATAATGCTCTGTATTTCTGTACTGTTAGCAAGCCCCACAAGAATGTGTTCCTATGTTAGAATTAGTCCCAGCAGCACATTAGAATAAAGGCAGCATCTGAAATCAGTGAGAAAGAGAACTTGTAAGTACCTAGTTCCCTAAGTAACTCTGTGTAATTGTTCACATATTTACAAATCCTTGAAGGATGTATAGTGTCGTCCATCTCAAACCTTTGCATGTTGCACTGTACACCAAGATACTGTATGTTCTGTGTTGTCAGTCATTCAGTGATAGGGATGTCTTTTAATATGTAGATTTTATCAGTTGCTGAGTATTGCCTAAGTTGTCATTATGGGTGACTTGTTTTTCACAGTTACAAATGTGTTGCTGTAAGATTCTTGAGAATGTATTTTCAAAAAAAAAAAAAAAAAGAATGTGTTCCTTTATAAGAGTTGCTGTGGTCACGGTGTCTCTTCACAACAGTAGAACCCTAAGACATCTTCCTAACTCTATGATTCTGATTAGAAGTGGATCTTCTGACTTCAAATTAAGTGTGTGGGGGGTGGGGTGGGGTGGGGGAGTTCCTCACAGGTGTGCTCTCTATTTTCTATTGATTTAATTTTATTTTTTTTTTCAAGACAGGGTTTCTGTGTAGGCCCTGGCTGTCTTGAAATTCACTCTGTAGACCAGGCTAGCCTTGAACGACCTACCTCTGACTCCTGAGTGCTGGAAGAGTGTGCCACCACCACCACCACCCAGTGGGTGCCCTCCACTTTTGAGTTTTAGTTCCAGATGTAGGTCAAGTTGACAACCAAGAATAGCCATCACATGTTAGTGTACATGGACCACACACACAAAGGATCATGGAAATTTAAGAAGCTATTTTCCCTCCTCTAGAACTACAAAGAAAGGAGAGAAAGTGTCCATTATAAATCTTTCCTGGCAGTTAATAAGTTATCTAAATCTGGTGCTGGGGCAGCTGCCTTGTGTCTGAAAGAGAAAAACACGGCAGGCTGACTGAACACATCGATTAGCTCTGTGGTTGGGATAAGGCACCCCAAGATGAATGTGTTTGTGGACAGTGCAATGTGGGTCCTTAAGGAAGTGACTGGATCATGGAGGCTCTGACTCCTGATGTGTTAATCTGTTGAAGTACTCATAACCTGATGGCATCATTGGGAGATGGTAGAAGCAAGGGATGGAGTCTAGGTGGACGACGTAGGGTACTCTGGGCCTGTCCTATAAGGATATCCCTTGTGCTGGTTCCTCTCTCATTCATTATCAACTAAAAGGTGACCAACTTTCCCCTGTCACGGTCTTCTAAAGTGATGTTTCTACCTGTCACAGGACTATTAAGCAATGGTACCAGTAACCATAGACTCGAACCTCTGAAGCCATGGTCCAAAATAAATCTTTTTTTTTTTTTTTTTCAAATTAAGACATGGCCTCAGTATATAGTCCTGGTTGTCCTGAAACTCGCTAGGTAGATCAGGCTGGCCTGCAACTCGCAGAGATCCAGCTGCCTCTGCCTCCTGAGTGCAGAGATTAAAGACATGTGCTACCATATCTGAGTTTTTTTTTCCCCAAGCAATATGTTTTGATCATATTTTCTCCTCCCCCAACTCCTCCCAGATCCTACCCACTCAACTTAATGTTCTCTCTCTCTCAAAAGTGAAAAACAAAAATAACAATACAAAACTGGGTGGTAGCACAGAGGCAGGCAGATCTCTGTGAGTTCAAGGCCAGCCTGGTCTACAAAAATGAGTTCTAGGACAGCCAGAGCTGTTACACAGAGAAATCCTGTCAACAAACAAACAAACAAACAAATAACAAACCAACAACACACAGAGCCAAAACAAAACAAAATGAAACAAAAAGAGCCCCCCCCCACATGTGGTGGTATTGTGTTCCCCAAAATATTGTGCACACTAATAAACTTATCTGGGGTCACAGAACAGTCACAATATTAAACATAGAGGATAGGCAGTGGTAGCACACACCTTTAATCCTAGCACTCCAGAGGCAGAAATTCCTCTGGATCTCTGTGAGTTCAAGGCCACACTGGAAACAGCCAGGCATGGTGACTCACACCTTTAATCCCAGGGAGTTTCTGATGGCAGAAAGTAGAAAGATATATAAGGCATGAGGACCAGAAACTAGAAGCATTTGGCTGGATAAGCCTTTAGGCTTTGAGCAGCAGTTCAGCTGAGACACATTCGGTTGAGGACTCAGAAGCTTCCAGTCTGAGGAAACAGGATCAGCTGAGGAACTGGCAAGAATCGTAGTCCTTTGTTTCGTGTCCTGTCTGTCCTGTTTGTCAGCAGTTGATTCGAGGATACTTTGTTGTCCAGTGGCTAACTTTTGCCACAATGAAAGTTAACTCCATTTGCAGTTTCTTCAATGCCCATATTTTCTCTGAAGTAGATTGGTACTGCCAGGAGCCGACATGTCTCATAGTCATAACAAAAAGGAAAAATTTTCTAAGTTATTAAAACATTTTAAATGCCATATTCTGTAGATCTCTGAAGGGTTTGAAGATGACCTGTCTAAAACATCTCTGCTCAATCTTGAAAACATACCTAATATGACTACAAGTTCTATTCTAATGTCTAACTACTAACTTTCATTTCTTTATATCCTAATAGTTGGTAATAATAACATTCAAGGATCAGCAAATTGCATTACATTGTTAAATGAACTTTATAAGTACAATATCTTGAACAAGATTAGAAATATATGTGTGGCATTGTCTAGCAATATCAATCTCAATATATATAATTTGTATATAAAACAATCCAATCCAATGTAAAGTATTTAAAACTAGTCATTGTCTTTTTTTTTTTTGTTTTTAAACAAGAACTTTAAATCTAATTTCCTTTGCTTAGCCCTTTTCTTCACCCTTGATAACTTGTAACCAACCCTCCTAAACAATGAAAATTATCCCAGACCAAAACCCATTAAAAGACCAAAAAACCACGCGCCCCACACCACCTCTTTGGGAATGTGGGCGTCGAATTCTTAAAATTACTTCCTGCTGGGTATGGGCGAAGGTATCTTTATTCTGAAAAGAAAAATTTTGTGCTAATTGTCAAATTCTAGGAAAGGTAGCTATATCCTTTGTTATCCAGTCTGAGCATAATGCCAAAGTTCAGGGTTTATCTCGTCCTTATTCAAATAGTCTTTGAAACTGGATCATCTCAACTAGCCCTCTCAAAATTGCTCTGAGCACTTTGTAGTCCAAAGCTGATCTGTAGATGATGTTTGTCAGCTTAGTGATATTATTATTGTCCACATGGAATTATTGTTGTTGTGGGGCCCCATCTTTCTGGAGACTTCAGTTGATGTTAGGCCTGGCCGTGATTTCCTGCAGAAAACTGATGAGACTCAAACACAAAGACATGTATAGGCAGCTAATTGAAGCCTTTTATCTAGAATTAGTACTCTATATGACCACTAATATCTTAACAAAGTTTAAAATGTATATATATATATATTAATCTTGTAAATTTTGATATAAAATTCATACTTTAAGAAAAGTTTAAAGAATCAGAATAGAATCAAAGAGTTGAGATTAGTAATAGAATAGTCCTTAATTAATTTGGTTTTCTCCTGTCCCATAGCAGAAGATGGCTCTTTTTTCTGGCATGATATAGGGAGTTTGCATTTTCCTTTTAACAACATGCTTGAGTTTAAAGAAGGAGAGAGCCATTCTCCAACTCCAAAGTCAGCTTTAAATTTTAATAGAACTGGGACTACAAGAAGACCAATAGTGTTAAATTTCTTTAGAGAAGAGCAGAAACAAACATTTAGGAAGACTTATGAAATTTTATAGATGATATACCAATAGGCCATTTTTTTACTCTTTTTCCTGGGACAGATGATTTGTCCTTTTTCTTCAGTTGTCTCATTTGTCCAGTGTTCTTCAGATTCCTTAGCCTTCACACACACACACACACACACAAAAAAAAAAAAAAACAAAAAACTAAAGACATAGAGTCCAATTCTACCTGCAATCCCAGAATTTAAGAGGTGTAGCAGAAAAGGATCAGGGGTCCAAGGACAGCCTTCCATACTTCTTGAATTTAAGAAATTATGAGATCACTTAAAAAAACTGAAAACCAAACAATCACAAAACACACACACACAAAAGCGCACGCACACTTGTACCAATACTGAAGAATGACTGGGATATGGACAGCTCATGCCAAGACAGGATTTTTTTCAACAGGAGGAACTTCCTCCCGGCCCCGCCCCCGCCCCTCCCCGCCCCCTCTCCCCGCCCAAGACAGGGTCTCTGTATGTAGCCCTGGCTGCCCTGAAACTCACTCTGCGTGCCACCACTTCCTTTTGAGACAGTATCTGTATATAGTCTTGGCTGGCCTGCAACTGGCAATACAGATCAGGCTGGCTTCGAACTCACGGAGATCCTCCTACATTCCTTTATCGTGTGCTGGTATTAAAGGTGTGAGCCACCAAACCCAGATTTTTTTTTTTTAGACAGGGTCTTATGTAGCTCAAGTTAGCTTTGAACTCCTTGTATAGAGTTTCCTATTTCCTCTCCTCCCTTCAGGCTTGGTTTACAGGCTGCACCTCCACACTTGGTTTACACAGTGCTGGGATGGAACCCAGGGATCTCGCAAGCCTGGCAAGCACTCTAGGAGCTGAGCTACATCCCCAGCCAGAACTAAAATTCGAGATGCAATGGAACAGCGTGAGACACAGATTTACAAGGGCCCACCAGCCCCGCTCGGGCGGTGTTTCGGCAGTGTCCTGGGCTCTGGTGCCCGGAGGATTCAGCTACACCGTAACTCACAGTCCTGGCCCTGCACGCTTCGCTGCTGGAGAAGCTCTGCGCGCACTGCTTTCCAAGTCGTGCCGAAGTCCTTCCCACTCACAAAGGCCTGGCCCCGGGCGTTCTGCAAACTGCCAAGCCTTCGACAAGTGCTCGTGGGTGTTGGAGTCACAGATGAAGTCGTGAAGTTTGTGGTGTTTACATCAAAGGCCTGGATGGCACCCAAGTGTGGTGGCTCAAGCCTGTAATCCCAGCACTTTGGGAGGTGGAGGCAGGGGGATGAGAACTATTGAAGACCGTCCTTAAAAACTATGATAGGGAGGCCATGCGGGGAGGATGAGGGGTGGGAGTAGAGGGGCGGTAGGGGTGGACGGGTGGTGGGGGTGGTGCAGGCCTTTAATCCCAGCACTCAGGAGGCAGAGTTCGAGGCCAGCCTGGTCTACAGAGCGAGTTCCAGGACAGCAAGGACTATGCCGAGAAATCCTGTCTCAAAAAACAAAAGCAAACCCCGAACTGTGATAGGTATGCAAAAGTGTAGCTCTGGACAGTTGATGGCTTCTGGAAGGTGGGGTGGGGGTCTGGGGGGCTACTCAGTTATTTGTAAGGGGCTGGCTACTGGGGGTTTGGGCATGCTCCGATGAGTGTATGGGCAACAAAAACTGGACTTTGTATTTTTTTCTTCTTCGTTTTTTTGGGTGTGTGTGTGAAAGGGTGGGAGGGTGGACCTGGGAGGAAAGGAAGCAAGTGTGATCGGGGTGCATTGTGTGAAATTCTCAAGTAATCAGTAAAAGTATTATGGGGGGGGGGGTGAAGTTTCAGGGAGCCTCGGATACACGGCAAGTTTAAACAACAACCAAATCCTTCTAAAAGCAACCAACAAGAGACCCAAAATGCACCCCCTCCCAAACTCTCCACCAACCCCTCCAATCAAAATCCTTCCGAGTAGTATCATGTAACAAGAAGCCTGAGAAGAAATACATGTCACTAAAAAAATGTGGGACCAGGCAGGGCAGGTGAAGCTCTGTGCCGCTTCCTCCCCGGACACCTTCCGGACACTGGACAGTAGCTGGCAGCACCAAGGTTTGGACTTTCAGTCTTTGACCTCCCATGGGAAACAGTTACACCAGCTGCAATGCAGAAATATCCGCGTCCTGTGCACCCCGGTGTGGCTGGCATTGACATGTTGATCCTCTAGAGGGCAGTCTAGCCACAGGCGCCTTAGCACAGAGCACTGCCTCGACTGTCAGGTGTCTCACTGGGGTGAACCCTGTCTTGAAAAACAAACGAAAGAACACAATGGAGCGAAAGTCCACTAATATTTCATCTACAAATATGGCTCCAATAGATGACAGATTTACCTGGGGCTCAGAAAAAAACTGTCCTGACCTCGGAAGCCATTACCGCTGTGATCTGGGTCAGCCTCAGCAGTTCCCTCGAAGGGCTCACGGCCAGCACTGCTTCTTCAAATGCTAACAAAGGCGGGGAAGCAATAGAAGGCGGGATGCACACAATGAATACTGAGATCGAAGAAGTGACGGTCAGCAAGAGGAAGTGTGAGGACAGCTGGAGCAACGGTGGACGGCAACAGTAGAGAATAACAGTGTAAGTTGCTGCTCAGCAAAGGGTCCCCAGGGCTCTCCAAGCTGATGGTATGTTCGTTATTTAAAAGATCCAAGCGGGCCTGATGTGGTGGTGCACACTTTTAATCCCAGCACCTTGGAGACTGAGGCAGGTGGATCTCTAAGTTTAAAGCCAGCTTGGTCTACCTGTGGAGTCCCACGGCACCTCAAGCTACATAATGGAGAGACCCTGTCTGGGTGAGTTGGGGCAAGGCAGTGACATTTGACCAAAACAGAAGACCCATGGCGTCAAAATTCACAGGGGTCCTCAGCAGTTCGAACAGCTGGAGGTGACCGACCGGGAGGGTCCTGTGTTCATGTGAGCGGTGGACCACCTGACTCCATTTTCAGATTAAAAGCACCTTGTTACAAGGTCAAAATAAATTCATTCCTGTTTTCTATAAAACTTGGGTTTGACCAGGTCTTGACCCGTGTTCTGGAATTTGACAGGTTCCTCATCCTGTATCCTGACCTCCACCTTGATAAGATGTTCTGCCAAGTTCCAACATAATCAAAGAAATCCCCTAGTCTTGCAGGTTTTGTTTTTGTTTTCGTTTTGTTTTGTTTTATTTTAGCTATATAAACCCCACTGTCCTCTGTGTTCAAGCTATTTTCAAAAACCCTGCTTTAGAGAGACAGCCTGGTCTAACAGAAAATAAAGCATACTTAATTTGATCAAAAGAATTTGGGTGGCTGGAGAGATGGCTCAGCAGTCAAGAGCACGGGCTGCTCTTCCAGAGGCCCTGAGTTCAATTCCCAGCAACCACACGGTGGCTCACAACCATCCATAGTGGGATCTGATGCCCTCTTCTGGCCTGCAGGCAGACATGCACACAAAACACTCATACCAAAAAATGGGTAATGGTCGTTACTCTCCTTTGGTGGGATTAATGGTGAGCAACTAACAGATTTGTTTGTCTGTTTGAGACAGGGTCTCTCTCCATATCTCTACATAGCCCTAGTATGCTGGAACTCATAGAGGTCCATCTACTTCTGCCTCTACAGTGCTGGGATTAAAGTCACTCACCACCACACCTGATCCCTTAAAATATATTCTTGAAGCTTTTGAGACACTGAAACACTCCCTGGATGTGGATCAACTACAGATTAAAGCAGAGCACCCCTCATATCTATGCAGTTCCCTGGGGCTGTGAACTATAATTTCTTTCTTTTGATGGATGGATAGAATTTATGCTTATTTCAGTCTGGTAAACTAAAGTTCAAAGCAAATTCAATCTTGTTTGGAATTCCTAGAAATTATTGGCATAGGCGATAGAAGCCTGTGTTGGTCATGTGGAAAACTGCCTAGCCTGGAAAGTTTGCATGAGAACTTCAAATCAGTGAAAAATATCTGTGAGGCATTTACTACAAAGAGAATCAGAGACTTGTGTTGGATAGTGAGAATAATTTAAAGGGAAGGCTTATTTAGAGTGGGAGGCATTAGAATAATCAGATTAGGGTTTTTTGTTTTTGTTATTTTGGTTTTTCAAGACAGGGTTTTTCTGTTTAGCCTTGGCCATCTTGGAACTCGCTTTGTAGACCAGGCTGGCCCCAAAGGCAGATATTTGCCTGCTTCTGCCTCCCAAGTGCTGGGATCAAAGGTATGTGCCACCACCACCAGGCTAGGAAGGTTCTGAGGCTGATGGGAGCAGTCTGTAAAGGAGGTAGAAAGTGCCATTGATACAGAGACTGCAGGGGTGAGAAGTGATGTACATGTGCTAAGGTTGGCATTAGGTTCTTAGAAAGGTCAGCCACTGTTATGGGGCATCAGGTGATTCTGAGTTGGAGACAAAATTTCTGCATGAATATTTCTTAATTTAAAAAATGTATTAGGGGCTGGAGAGATGGTTTAACAGTTGAGAGTTCTGGCTGCTCTTCCAGAGGACCTGGATTCAATTCCCAGCACCCACATGGCAGCTCCCAACTGTCTGTAACTCAGTTCCACTGGATCTGACACCTTCATACAGACATATATGTATGCAAAACACCAGTGCACATAAAATAAGAATAATTTTTTTTTTTTTAAAGACAGGGTTTCTCTGTGAAACAGTCCTGGCTGTCTTGGAACTCACTTTGTAGACCAGGCTAGCCTTGAACTCACAGAGATCTGCCTGCCTCTGCCTCTGCCTCCTGAGTGCTGGGATTAAAGGCATGCACCACCATGGCCCAGCAGAATAAATAAACTTAAAAAAACTTATTTTTAGTTATCAAATGTAGGGATGTGTGTCATTATGACATTTTCATACAGATGAGTCGTCTTAACTTCGTATTTGTTTGTCTTGAGACAGAGTTTCATATACTCCATGCTGACCTCAAACTTGCTGATAGCCGAAGTAACTCTTCTTCTGCTTCCACTTCCTGGGTTCTGAATTTGCGTGTATACACACACACACACACACACACACACACACACACACACACACACGAGTACTCTATAGTGTATATATGGAATCAGAGACAACTTTCAGATTTGTTTCTCTCCTCCATGTAGGTTCTGAAGATTGAACATCACTCATCAGGACTGCTGGCAAGCACCCCTTCCTGATAACCCTTCTCATCAGCCCTATTATTATTATTATTATTATTATTATTATTATTATTATTATATTTTGGAGGCAGCTCTGGCTATCCTGGAACTGAACCCAGCACTCTGAAGGCAGAGGTGGGTGGATCTCTGTGAGTTCCAGGACAGCCAGAGCTACATAGTGAGACCCTGTCTCAGAAAAGAATAAAGAGGGGGCTGGAGAGACGGCTCAGCAGTTAAGAATGCTGGCTGCTCTTCCAGAGGACCTGGGTTCAACACCTAGCAACCACATGGTGGCTCACAACCGTCTATAGTGGGATCCGTGGCCTTCTTCTGGCATAAAGTCATGCATGATGAGAGAGCCCTCATATACGTAAAAAATAAGTTAATTTTAAAAACTGTCAACTTGAGAGCCAGGCGGTGGTGGTGGATGCCTTTAATCCCAGCACTCAGAGGCAGAGGCAGGCAGATCTCTGTGAGTTCAAGGCCAGCCTGGTCTACAGAGCGAGATCCAGGAAAGGCACAAAGCTGCACAGAGAAACCCTGTCTGGAAAAACCAACCAAACAAACAAACAAAACCCCCCCCAAAACCCTGTCAACTTAAAAAAAAAAAAAGAATAACATTCTTTTTGTTTGTTTGGCTTTTTAAGACAGGGTTTCTCTATGTAACCCTGCTTTTCCTGGAACTCGATTTTTAGACCAAACTGGCCTCAAGCTCAGAGATTCCGTCTCCCGAATGCTGGGATTAAAGGAGTGCACCCCCACTGCCCCCCACGAGAAAAGCATTCTTAATAGCCTAATCATCTGCACTGTTTCTTCTTACTGTTTCTGGGAAGTTCCCAAAACCCACCATTAGAGTTGTGTCACACTATCTGTGAAAGGCTTTGAACGATCATGAAAAATTGGTGTGGGCAAAGGTCTCCCATCAGAGTCATTGCATCCCCAGAAATAGCTGCTGCCGCTGAGTAATAATGGACAATAATGCTCCATGATTTGGGCACACCACTCACATCACATCTCAGAGGCCTCCAGGGGGTCACACACTTCCCCTCCAATCTCCAGCTTCCCTCCCCTGTGTGTTTTCTCTCCTCCTCCTCCTCTTTCCTCTCCCTTTTTACTTTTTGGAGACAGGGTCCCACAGTGCAGCTCAGACTGGCCTCTAGAACCCGTGGTCCTCCTGCCTCAGCTGGCAGAGTACTGAGATGACACGTGTCCTCACACACCATGCCCGGTCCTCCAGTCGAATTCACATCCTGTATTTGTCCAACCACCTCATGTTCTGTCTCCAGATAGGATCTGACCTGTAGTCTTTGCTGATCTCAAGCTTCCCACCCAACAGCTGGCTTAGCACATTTAGTCCAAACCCCATCTAAAGGGCTTTAATGAGGTGCTGGAGAGAGAGTTCAGTGGCTAAGAAGCCTGGCTGCTCTTCCAGGGCTTCTGAATTCAATTCCCAGCACCCCATGCGGGCTGACAGCCATCTGTAACTGTAGTCTCATGGGATCTGATGCCCCCTTCTGGTGGTCGGCACACTTGCAGACAAAATACTCACATACATAAAATGTATAAATAAACAACAGCTTAATTGTGTGTGTGTGTGTGTGTGTGTGTGTGTGTGTGTGTGTGTGATGTGCAGGGAACACACCTATCAGAGTCCGACAATTTAGGGAGTCACTTGCACCATGCAGGTGGCCTAGACTGAACTCAGGATGTCAGGCTTGGTGGCCTTTTCCCCTTGACCCACTGAACTGTCTCATTGGCTCACATATAATCAGTTTTCAATTGTATTCTTCAGTACTAGTCTTGTGTTCTAGTTTTTAGTTCTGTTGATATTTTGTTTTTGTTGTTATTGGCAAGTTGAAGAGAACTGTCATTTGAAGTTTCATATGAGGTCAGAACGTAGGGCTGGCCCACCACTGAGGAAGTCACTGAAGTCCAGGCGCCCTGACATCCGGTCTGCTCTCCCTACCTCCGACTCCCACCCCAAAAGCCGCCGCAGCTGACGCCTTCTCCTGAGCATTGCTCCATTTCCCTGGGTAAGGCTGGAAGGCGGGGGCAGGCAGCCTCATGACCCCAAACTCCACAGCTCTGAAAGGCTGCCAGAACTGCCCCCGGAAGAGCTCCAAGAGCCGTCTTGGGGCCAGAGGCCCTGGATCTGGTCCTGAGAGGGACACGTGGTACCTTGGACTGTGCTGTTTTGTCTGCTGCCCAGCGGCTGCCCCTGAACCTACCCCTGCCTCTGCAGCTGCCTCAGCCTCCTCCACGCAGGGAGGCGAACGTTGGACTAAGTCTCTATCTTTTTATTTTACCAACGACTTGAGCCAGATGCTGGGGTGAAACCTGCTAGCGCAGAGAGGCAGAGAATGCACCAACTAACTTTCTGCTGTTGTTCCAGAAAGGAAGCTTCCTCCCACGTTGTCTGAAAGAAAACTCATCCAATCCCATGCTCCTCCTTTCTACTTCCTGTTCCTCTCTCTCCGACCTCCCGACTTTTCCTATGGTTACTTCCAGTCAGCTGGCTGCTTGCTCGGCTTCTTGACCTATGGTTGATTTTATTTAAATAATGCAATCTCGGGATTCATAGTGTGATCAAATGTCCCACGACAAGCCTGAAAGTGACATGCATGGGCAGTGAACAGAAACAATGAGGTAACCAATTTAACTTGCCTGGTCAGGGCCTTCTCCAGACACAGGTTCTGCCATTGGATTCATCGGTGCTCTGCAGGGAACTCCCAGCTCGTGAAGTTCAGCCAGGGGTTCTGTTAACATCTCATTAGCAGTGTGGTTTTATGCCCACGTGTTACACTACCAGTCCTCCCTGAGTTCCTGTGACTTTTCCCCCAATCCCACAATTCCATGATTATGTGCATAGACGAGAACATCTCCCTCCAACCCCTACGTCCTGCCCAGAGAGTGCAGGCACTTTGCTACTTAGTCAGAGCCTCCCCTTTGGACAGTGACTTTTGCATTTGTTTCGGGAAATGGATTCTGCCTGTCTCCCAATTCGTCTGCCTTTGAGTTCTTTCAATGATGAGAACAAGAGCCTCTGGGACCACTGAGTCACCGAGTTCATTCTGGGCAGGTGTGGGTGCATTCTTGGAAGGGATACAGGCAGCAGAGATTGTAGGTTTGGGGGAGTTTTCTCAGGAGAAATGGGGGTGTTAAGTAGTCTCAGAAGCTTTCATAGGGATAGTTGATAGCTGGCCCCATTTGGATCCCATCCCCATCCCCCTCTCATTTTTGAGAGGAGTCTGACTGTGCTGTCCAGGATGGCCTTGAACTGCTGGACTGAAGTTATCCTTCTGTCTCAGGCTCCCAAGTGCGTGCCTGCCTCCATATTGGCTCATACCTAGGGGTTATAGTCACTTCAATCTCAATTATCCCAAAAAAGGCTAGTGGTTCAGGCAGACACTTGCAGGGACTCAAGACCCATAGTGAACCTCAAGGGTGCTTAGCTTGTAGTCTGCTGGTGGAAGGGGGCAGGTGATACATCTCAAAGGGAGAGTTAGCATGAGTCTGTGTCCTCTGCACAAAAATTTCATCCTTGTGGTTATAACCTGGAATGTCTTAGTTATTTATAGGTAGCTAAATCTGAGCCTAGACTGACTGATTGATTGATTAATGAATTGTTTTATACAGGATCTTAAGTATCCCAGGCTGGCCTCTAATTCATTATGCAGCTGAGGATGACCTTAAACTCTGATCCTCTTGTATCCATCTCCTCCAGAATGCTGGGAGCACAGGCGTGTGCCACCATGCCTGGTCTGTGCTGTCGTGCCTGGTCTGTGCCACCATGCCTGGTCTGTGCTGTCGTCTGGTCTGTGCCACCATGCCTGGTCTGTGCCACCATGCCTGGTCTGTGCTGTCGTGCCTGGTCTGTGCCATTGTTCCTAGCTTATATGGTGTGGAGATGGGAATCCAAGGCTTCACAGGCCAGGCTGGCCTCGAACTCACAGAGATCCACCTGCCTCTGCCTCCTGCATGCTGGGATTAAAGGCGTGCGCCACCACCGCTCGGCTCAAGAGTCTTTCTTTACCCACTAAGCCATTGCTGGACTCAGATCCTGTCTTGTTACTGTCTAATTATTTTCAGCTGATCACCAGATATTATGTTAAAAACTTGACACAGAGCCGGGGAGATGGCTCAGAGGGAGGGTAAGTGCATGCACACACGCTGCTCTTACAGAGGACCCACGTTCAGTTCCCAGCATCCGCACCAGGTGACTCACCGACAGGAAACTCCAGCTGGGATTAATTAAAAATTAATTAATACATTTGATGAGAGGAACAATTCATTAGTTTTGAGCAGCAGTTCTGCTGGAATGACTCAGACCTCTAAGGAACCACATTCTGGAAATATGTTTCTTCTTTCTTTCCCTATGGAAAGGGTCTTGTGTAGCACAGGCTGGCTTTAAACCTCTTTTCCTATTTCAGAAGGATGATAGAGGATAATTCTTCAATATTGTATAAGCTTGACTGTTTCCCTTACACAGGAAACTCGCTCTTTGTAGTTGTGGCTTGTTCAAAAAGGGAGAAATTACTGGAAGTGGCCCTACAGAACAGGCCTGACAGGCAGGGTGTGATGCCGAGGTAGAGACCTTGCCTGGCATCCCCCGTTTCTATGGATAGCCTGTGCACAAACACATTGCATCTCAAAGGGAACTCTGGTTGGGCAGTTGGTGGCTTTGATCCCAGCACTCAGGAGGCAGAGGCAGGAGGACCTCGGAATTCAAGGCCAGCCTGGTTCTAAGCTTGAGTTCCAGAACAGTCAGGGATACCCCGAGAAACCCTGTATGGAGAAACAAAACATAAACAAATAAATAAAATAAAAACAAGAGGAAGGAAACTTCCTCAGCACAAGTCCCATGTCTCCTAAGATGTCATTTCTTCCGCACTCCAAACACACCGCCCAAGAGAAGGATCACTTCCAGGCTGCCCGGAAGATAGTCCAGCTGTCACGTTTGCTCAGAGATGACAGTTCTGCCCTCAGGACTGCTGCTGGAATCTCATCTTTTCTCCCTCTGGAATCCCGTCTCTCCTCCTGGATCTCCACTCAGTAGGAGTTTTCGTTATGTGTGGTGCTGGAGAGGGAACCCAGGGTCTCAGGAGTGCTGGGCTAGCCTCCTACCACTCAGCCTTGTCCGACAAGTTTCCTAGTCTTGTCAAGATAGATTGGTGGTTAAGTCAGTGACCGTGAGCTCAGAAACTCTGAGTGGGAAGAAGGAGAAACTCTTGAGAAAGGGAAGCAAGGGAGACTTGTTCTGTTCACAAGGCAGCATTCCAGAGCGAGCTGTCAGAGACTCCCTGGAAAATTCCAGTGGAGGTGGTGATAATAGAGTATTTAAAACATTAGGCTCTTAGGTGCAAGGAGGCAAGAGTGTGTTGACTTTTCCAAGTACAGGGAGCTCTTCCTGGACATCTGTTTTTCTCCTTTTTTGTTGTTGTTGAATCGGACTGCAGCCCCTTCCCCAGTCACCCCTGACCACCGTGTGTACGGTACAGACTGAAGAATATATACGGTGTGGCTGGGCGTGGTGGGGCAGGCTTGGAATCACAGTACGTGGGAGGCCAAGGAAGAGGATCACAAGCCAGCCTGGACTACACGAGACTGTGTTAAACAAAATAAAACACTCAAGTGTAGTATACCCAGGACTCAAGACATGCCTGTGTCTCCTGGAGAAGGAATCTGCAGTCCTGGGCATTAACCAGGGCCTGGAGAAAGCCAGGCAAGCTCTCTGTCACCAAGCCACCCACCCAGCGCTTGAGAAGGCTGAGCCAGACGAGGTGGATTTTTGCCTTTCTTCTCATGGTTTCATTTATCTTCCCAGAAAACCTCCTGACCAATGTGCTTCCCATCAGAACCATTAAGACATTACTAATTAATCCTCATTAGGCCTGAAATAATAAACATTGCTGTCATACCCTAAGTGGAGCACAGGAGATGAATGATGCCTTACTATAAAATTTCATTTTTATTAAACAAACCTATAAAAGCTGTCTTCAGGCATATTTTTGGGGCTGCAGAGATTGTATGCCCTTAGTTCTTTATAATACACAAAATACTAATTTATTTATTATAACCATATAAATGAAAAAGTTTACCAATTGAAGAATGTTGCTATATTTAATATGGCCACCTTATATATCTTATTTTCTTTACTTTTTTTTTTTTTTTTTTTTTTTTTTTTTTGTTGAGACAGAATCTCACTATGTAACCCTTGCTGACCTGGAACTCTCTATGTAGACCAAGCTGGTCTTGAACTCACAGAGATCCATCCGCTCTGTCTCTCAAGTGCCACTCCTTACCTCTTGACTTCTTTCTTTTTTCTTTTTCAGGCTCTCGATAAGTTGCCCAGGCTAGACTTGAACTTGTGATCGTCCTGCTTTGACCTCCTAAATATTAAAACCTCAGGTTTTCCTTTGCCTTCCATAACACTTGTTATGGCTGGAATGTTTGGTTGCTCTCAAAGCTCATCTGATGAAATCCTCACCCTCAAGGTGATGGTAGCGCGGATGTCTTTGGGAGGTGTGATTTCGAAACTGATTCAATTGATCATAGGGGCTGCCGCTGCATCGACAGAGCACGACTGGGGAGTTAAATTCCACACTAACAAAAATTTAAGAAGAAAATCCCAGCCCTGTGAAGTGATGTACTCCTGTCATCCCAGACTCCAGAAGAAAAGCAGGAGGATCAAAGCAAGTTCGGGGCCACCCTGACAGACTAAGAGCTCCAAGTATCGACACGGGGGAGTACACGGAACGTAAGTTTCTATCTAGCAGAGGAAACAATCAACAGAATTAACAGGAAGCCCACAGAATGGGAGGAAATCTGCCAGCAACACCTCAGACGAGGGGCTGGTATCCAGAATTCATAAAGAATTGCAGAAATTAAATTCCAAGGAAATGAAATTACCAGTCAGCCAATGGGCAAATGAACTGAATAGGCAGTTTCAAAAAAAGAAAGAAAGAAAAAAAAAGAAAGAAAGAAAGAAACATGAATGGCCAATAGCTATTTTTAACTCTTCAATATCGCTAGTCATCAGGGAAATGCACATTAAAACTATTGTGATATACCACCTCACCCCAGTCAGAGCGGCTGCTGTCCACGAATCTGACAAAAGATGTTGGAGAAGGCGAAAAGAAAAAGCCGTCCTAACCCAAGTGTGGTGGCGCAGGCCTTTAATCCCAGGACTTGTGTGTGTGTGTGGGGGGGGGGTGGCGGTGCGCAGAGGCAAGTGGATCTCTGTTTGAGGTCAGCCCGGTCTACAGAGTGAGTTCCAGTACAGCCAAGACTATGTGGAGAGACCATGTCTAAAAAAAAGGGGGGATCTTAGTCACTATTGATGGTGGTGCAAGTGAATACAGCCATTGTGAAATCACCAACAACAGAACTACCGTATGACCAGGCTACTTCACTGCTGGGGTATACCCAGAGAACTCCATACCCTACCACAGAGACGTTTGCACCCCGTGTTCACTGTTGACTTACTCACTACAGCAAAAACTGAAATCAACCCAGTCCATCACAGATAAACATCACGATTGCTTAGGTTCTGAGGTTTCAACATTTACTGTAGATTCTAAAAGGTTGTGTTGTACTCAGGGAGTAGAGGCAGACTGACAGAAAGGGGCTATCCTGGGCTACATTTGGAGTTCAAGGCAGGCAAGCCTGGGCTACAAAGTGAGCCCTTGTATCAGAATTTTAAAAAATGCAGCTGGGACATGCCTTTAATCCCAGCATTCAGGAGGCAGAGGCAGGCAGATCTCTGTGAGTTTGAGGCCAGCCTGGTCAACAAACCAAGATCCAAGACAGCCAGAGAAACCCTGTCTCAAAAAAAAAAACAATAAAATAAAAATTAAAAAAGAATAATAAAAATAAAAATAAAAAAGTTAAAAGGACTTTCTAAATATTTATTTATTTATTAAAGATTTATTTATTTTATGGATGAGTGCTCTATCTGCACGGACAACTTTATGCCAGAAGAGGGCATCAGATCCCACTAGAGATGGTTGTGAGTCACCCTGTGGGTGCTGGGAATTGAACTCAGGACAGAAGAGCAACCAATGCCCTTAACCACTGAGCCATCTCTCCAGCCCGTATTTATTTATTATTTTATGTGTACTCATGTTTTGCCTGCATATATGTGTGTGTGTACCATGAGCACACCTGGTGACTGGAGGCTGGAAGAGGATGTTCTATCCTTGGGAACTGGAGTTACAGAAGGTTGTGAGCCGCCCTGTGGGTGCTGGGAACCGAACCTGGGTCCTGGGCAGGAGCAACAAGCACTCTTAACCACTGAGACATCTCTGCAGCCAATATGCTTAGCTTGACCGCAGGGGGAGGAGGGTTTTAGTGTTCCCTCGGTTAGCCTTGCCCCTTCCTTCTCCCGGTCCTTCCCAGGCCACACCGGAGGCCGCTCTCCTCTATCAAGTACGGCAGAATGTGCCCGGGGAAACGGGCCTGACTGCCAGCCCCTGCTGCTAGGGTGGAATGTACTTTCTCAGCTTATATCATCTCGTCTGTCACTGCGATTTCTGAAATGTTCCTTTATCCTGACTGACCACTGAATTGGCCTCTCTGTTTGGTCCCAGGGTTAGAAAAGACGAACGGATGTTGCACCGGGCAAAAGGTGGCAGCTGAAAACGGACAGCCGTTTGTTGTAGTAACTGCATATGGATGGATGGATATTTGCGGGGCGCGGGGTGGTGGTGGCAGGGTTTCACTTTCGTTCAGTTGACCTCGAACTTGCAGAGATTCTCCTACTTCCCGCGTCCTAAGTAATCGGATTATGAGCATGAGCCACCGTGCCTGGCTCTTTTTAATTTCTGAGAGGGAAGATTCTTGACAGTAACTGCAGCAGCAGGTGACTCGTCACGTTTCCAGTAAAGCCCCAACTCTTCTCTTTTTCTCTCTTCTTCGAAAATAAGGGTCTGGCTGTGTCACACTGGCTGTCCTGGAACTCGCTATGTAGATCAAGCTGGCCTCAAACGAACAGTGCGCTGGCATCATTTTTTCCATCAGTCAGAAAATTCTGAGTGACCTAGTTGCTGCTTCCCTCCCGTCCCCATCTTCGTCCAGGAACTTGTTCTTGTCCCAACGGCTCCCTCTGCTGCCGAGACGCGGAACGGCGCACCGCCCTTCTCCGGGACAGCGCAAAGCTTCGTCACAGCGCCCTCTGTTGGGAGGCTTTCTTACAGGACTCCTCCAGGGTCGAGGAGGAAGTGGCCTTTGCTGCTCTCTGATTTATATTTTAGGCTGATGCATTAACGACACTCCCAGTTTTCTTTCCCCTTACAATAGGTTTTCATGGTAGGATGAATCAGCAACGCACACACGGCGTTACTAACAGACGTCTTCTTCAGCAGCACCCAGGTGTGATTTCCTGGGACGGTTTTTACGTTTGTAAAAAAAATCTTCAAGTCAGGGGCTGGAGAGATGACGACACCTGCTACCAAGCCCGGCCGCTTGGATTCCACCCCTACAACATGCTGGAAGGAGAGAACAGACTCCCACGTGTGCACCTAGGCGCACATGCCCCCTCACCCCACACACAATTTAAAAGATTTAAAAAGATGTCCGAGTCTATGCGCTAGCTTGTTGCCCCTGAGCAGATGCTCGAGAAAAATAATCGGGAAGAAGGAAAGAGTCACATTGGCTCATGGTTTTAGAGTGCAGGGCTGACTGAATCACTGTGTTGGACCTGAGCTGAGGCAGAATACCATGGCAACGGGAGTGTGTAGGTGGCATGCCATTCCCTAGGCTGGGATCCCAACTCATCTGAATCCCCCTCCCGGGGGTGGGGGGCGAAGGAAATCCTACTTCATCAGCTTTAACACATCCACCATTTCTACGTTGAAGGCAGACCTAGCCAACGCTCGCTCACCTGTGCCTCAAACTCACTGTATTGGTTGCTTTCCTGTTGTCACGATAAAATACCACGACCAAAAAGTGTAACCTATGAAAGGAACAGTGGAACCGATGCATGGAGTTCATCACCGCAGGGAGGCACGGCAGCAAGTCATGTGACCCGTGGAAGCCGCCTATGGTGAGGCCGTCTGTATACAGTTCTCCCATTTGGTTCAGATTTGCCATCGTTGTGCTTTAAAACAGAACGGAACAAAACGACAAACCAAACAAACCTAAAACACATAGTCTGGCTATGTAGCCCAGGCTGGCTGGGCTCTAACGATGCAGACCAGGTAGATTTCCAACTCTTAAAGGTCTGCCTGCTTCTGCCTCCCTCATGCTGGGACACCCTGGGCTCCTGCTGCTGTCTTGATCTGCTGTATCTAGGATCGCTTTTCTCACGTCTGCTGCATTGTATAGTCAACTGAGTGGCCCATCGCTTACAGCGCAACACAGAGTGAGTGAGAAACGAGAAAGGGCAGAAACCCAACGGGCTGGGCCAGAGGGGTGCTAGGGGACACACGGAGACACACGGAGACAAACGGGAGATCAAGCGGGACGTGCTGCAGCATGCAAGCATCTTTTCTCCTGGCTTGGATTCCTCACACACCTCAGTGGATGGCGTTGAAAATGCTTCTTCCCCCATGAAATCTCATTTGGTTTTGTTGTTTCTGCGTGTGTGTGTGTGTGTGTGTGTGTGTGTGTGTGTGTGTGTGTGTTGTTGGGAATGGAACCCAGGACTTCAAACCTGCTAGGTCAGTGCTGCAGCCCCCACCTGGGTAGGTCAGGGTTCCAGGACACCCAGGCTGGTGAGTTTTCAGCTTTGCCTGGTCATCATCCTCCGGTCTGAACATCTGTCTCATCAGCACAGGCTTTAATGGGCTCCTTGAGATAAGATTACTCTGCTTACATCTCTCTCTTGGGGGGTGAGTGGAGGTCCAGAGTTTGGCGACTGTGTGTCTGAAGGAATTCTCAAACTTGCGATAAGCGGGAAGCTTCCCTTTGACGCCATACAGCCTCATGATACTCTGTGACCAGGACACTGTTCTCACTTAGCCAAGAGGACTGTAGAATGACTCTGACTGCAGCTGATCCATTCGGACAGATTTGGGCGTTTCCATCCCGTAATGCCTTTCTCACCGTGTGTCTGTGAGTGTTCATCCATCCTTGATGCTATCAGATGCTCATTTTATCTCCCTGTACTCAGACACTCTGTCTTCTAAGTAAATATAAATATTAAATTCAAGGATAATACTTTACACAGAATCTAAGAAAAAATAAATTCAGGAGCAGGAAATTTACTTAAAGCCTTCTGGCTTCCTCACTACAGATGAGAATCCACTGAGTATTTAACTGCACATAAATCTAATAGAGGGGGCTGGAGAGATGGCTCAGCGGTTAAGAGTACTGGCTGATCTTCCAGAGATCCTGAGTTCAATTCCCAGCAATCACATGGTGGCTCACAACCATCTCTAGTGGGATCTGATGCCCTTTTCTGGTATAAAGGTATACATGTACATAGCACTCATGCATAAAATAAATAAATCTCAAAAAGAAAGAAAGAAATCCAGTAGAACAGAAATCACATAAAACAACTAAAGAATTATACCCATAAAATCTCACCAACTTGGCTGCCCAAGTATGAACTGAACAAGGGTGATACCAACAGACACGCCAAAGTAGATGAGGACATGCCCATAAGGCCTCAACCCTACACAAAGAACTGCAGGCAACTGAGGAAAGCTGAGAACAGGGGAAACAGTCTTCACCAGGGAAGAGCACTCTCCGATACCACATGGTCAGCTCTGAAAACATACATACAAGTGACATTATACAGACCGAGCAGGTTATATTCAGGAATGTATATGTGTATGTAATAACAGTTGGTGAAAAAGGAGGCCATGAATTTGAAAGATAGCAAAGAGGGGTATATGGGAGAGTTTGGAGGAAGGAAAAGGAAATAAGAAATGTATTTATATTATAATCTAAACAAACAAACAAAAAACCTCTCTCTATATCAGTTAAGCTCATTGTGGTAACACATGCCTTTAATCTCAGCACTTGGAAGGCAGTGACAGGTGGATCTCTGTGAGTTCAAGTCTAGCCTGGTCTACATAGAGAGTTGCAAGCCAGCCAGCCAGGATTATACAGTGAGACTCCCTTTCAAATAAAACAAACAAATAACAACTACGAAACACCCAAACAGATAGGAGGCTGGAGAGACGGCTCAGTGGTTAGGACCACTGGTTGTGTTTGCAGAAGACCCAGGCTCGGTTCCAAGCACCCATAACCACCTGTAACTCCAGTTCCTAGAAACCCAATGTCCTCTTTTGTGAGTACCAGGAACTTGTTGGGGACACTTACATGCATCCAGGCAAGGACTCATAGACATAAAGAAATGAACAAACAGTCCTATAGCCACACACTTTTTTATATTTTCTTATTAACTCCTCTTTCATATCTGAAGATAACTAGATAAGCCTAGAGAATTCGGTAGAGGGTGGAGAAGTGAGAAACGAGGCCCACGGACGACAGGACAGCCTCGGGAGAAGCAGAGGATTACTCACGAAAGAACAGTGAAGTCAGCATGGAAGATCAGAACAGCTTTGTGCCCAAGACAAGAGTCGGGGGAGTGGAGAGGGGAACCAAAACGCAGACCAGCTCGGGCCTGGAACACCCCGAGAGGATACAGACTTGAAGTAGTGGGAGATCCAAGACCAAAGGCCAGCTCCCTAAGATGCCCGCAGTGTCCGCTTCCCACCCATGAGTGTGTGCCTGGGCCAGCGGTCCACAGGCCTTCCCGGCCATCTGAGCTCCCTGCCTGTGCAGTGGTACCTCATTTTCACATTTGCAGATACACATGAGAATAGAATTGGACACCGCATGAGGCATGGGTTCTGTAAGTCACACCTCTGTCTGCCTGAGTGGTTACTTGGTCAGACGAGGAGAGCAGGCCTGCCTTCCAACCCTCAGTCACCTGTGTCCATCCTGTTTCCACTCCTGGAAAATGGGAGTCACTCTTCAGTCCATTCCTGGTGATAGAATGGTTGCAAGCCTCAAAATCTGGAAGTTTCTGAACAAGACCCTTTTAAGTGTCTGTCCCTTCAAGATGGAGACACTGTGGCTGGACTCAAGTTTCTGAAACATTTGTTCTTTTTTTTGTTGGGATCAAAGGCATGTGCCACCAAGTTCGGCCCTATTTGATGTTCTTATGCCAGATGTCCACAATGCAAGGGTACAGATGTGTAGCGTGGGGTGTAGGCTGTGTGGGGCAGTGGGGAACCGTCATGCTGAGCTTATAGTCAGGCCTGGGTTTGGGTGTTCCCACAGTGGAAAGTACTACCATTAGTGGACAGCTCGGTCCTCAGATGAGGTGACCTAAGATCAGCGACCCCTCCCCTACAGAACCGTCTCAGACAAAAGACCAAAGAGAGTCCAGAAGAAAGGTTAGAGGAGCTTTTAATAAAATCAAACCAAGAGGAGGAAAGAACGTCTCTCTGGAAAGGGCAAGGCTGGCCAGTCAGAACTGAACAAAAACCCAGTTCCCTCCAGTCTCTGCTGAAGCTTTTGCTGAGGAGGGCGAGAAAACTGTCCTGCCAGGGCCGGCCTGCGTGAGCCTCAGCTGAGCTCCATCTCCTTGAGCCAACTGAGGAAGAAATCATTAACGGCATTCTAGTACTGTGGGTTTAACTTTACAGGAGTTAAGGCTGGCCCCGAACTCAGGAGGGGCATTTGAGATAGCAGATAGCTGACTGAACTTATCATCGTGAAGTTTTTGTTAGCTTTGGGCCAGGAAGGACCAGCTAATTATGTTTACCGTCATCAGTTTACCCGGTAGCTTTGTGGCCAGTTAAGGCTCCAGCTGTTCCTTGGGTTCATTTTTAACTAGGTGGCAACCGTGGTTCAAGGATTGATGGATGAAAGGTCCGGGTTTGACAGTTTAACCCTCCTCTGTACAACAGGCTTCCTCTCCCAGCTCCCCAACTTCCTGTCTGCCCCAACACTGCGTGGCAGCTCCAAGTCTGTGGAAGGTAAACTCAGTCACTAACAAGGCCACAGTCCCGGGGGTGGAGGGGTGTCACAGTGGATCCCTGGTACATATGGAGCACCTGGTTTGCCAGGCCCAGGGGCGCTTGGGAAAAAAGCCTGCAAAGGGGATCTCGGGGAGCCCAGCCCATCATCTGTGTCAGACTTCCCTCCGTTTTCTCAGGAACACAGCGATCCAAAGCAAAGGTGTTTGGTTATGCCCTACGTCAACGTTCCCACCCTTGGGCTAGGAAGGGCCTTCCCTCTTCTGGGAGGTAAAGGGGCAGCCGGGGTTATTTGGATGGTCGGGGGCTGAGAATGAACTGTGAGTTAGGACGATTTGGACCTTGCAAAGAGCTTAGTGGTCGCTGGTGAGTTGATTGTCTCCAGAAACTGAGTTCAGGAGGCTGTGAGGTACTGAATATACAATGAGAAATGTTCCAGTTGATCACCCCCTGAGGCCGACTCTCAGTATCTGAGAGGCCCAGACGCAAGGCCGGGGTAGGGGTAATGGGGGGCGGGGGGAGTGGCGCACAGGGCCTCTTGCCCACCTCACCTTGGGAGTGGCCCTTGGGTCTCAGTCTGAAGCCCTGTTCTCTTCCCCGGCAGGAGGCTGAAGAGATAAATGCTACCTGGGGAGCAGCCAGGCCCCTTGTATCAACTCCTAGATCCGCAAACACATGAACCTGGGGCGGCGGGGGCGGGGGGCGCGGCCGGGGGACGGGGGACGGGGGGCATTTCTCATTCAAACCACAGAAGAAAACTTTGTTCAGAAAGAGTCTCAGGGCTTCAGCGGGAGGCGAGGGTGCTAAGTGGGCAGACACAAGGCTCTGCGCAGTTTCGAAGTTTGGGGAGACCACTGCCCGCGATCGGGCCTGCTCTGCTCAGGGTCCCTTGGCTGGAACCTGTGCCTGGACACAGTGGGCGGAGCTCTTTCTTCCACAAGCCTAACTGTAATTTGTTGTTGTTGTTTTGTTACTGGTGTGTCTGTGGGCACAGGTGCACATGTGGAGGTCAGAGAACAACGTTCAGGAGTCGGTACTCTCTGTCCACCTGGTGGAGGCAGCCTCTCTCTTGGTTCTGCTGTTCTGTATGTATCAGGCCTCTCCAGCCTTTGAGCTTCCGGTTGCTTCTGTCTCTGTCTCCACCTCCCATCCTGCCTACTCCTACTAGGATTATAGATATGTACCACTATTACCATTATATCTGGCTCCCCCCCCCCTCCGCCCCCCGAGACAGGGTTTCTCTGTGTAGCTTTGGTGCCTGTCCTGGAACTTGCTCTGTAGACCAGGCTGGCTTCAAACTCACGGAGATCTGCCTGGCTCTGCCTCCTGAGTGCTTGGATTGAAGGCGTGTGCCACCACCGCCCGGTGTGTATCTGGCTTTTTACATGGTGTACCAGTTAGTTTTTAACTTGACACAAGCTAGAGTCATCTGGGAAGAAGGAACTTCATTTGAGAAAAGGCCCGCCTCAGATTGGCCTGTAGGCAAGCTGTGAGACATTTTCTTGGTTGATGGTTGGTGTGGACGAGCCCGGCCTCCTGTAGTAGTACCATCCCTGGGCGGGTGGTCCTCGGGTATATAAGAAATCAAACTGAGCAAGCCAGGAAGAGCAAGTCTGTAAGCAGTGTTCCTCTTGGGCCAATGCTTCTGTTCCTGCCTCCAGGTCCCTGCCTGGAGTTCCTGCCCTGACTTCCCTCAGTGATGGAGTGTGACCTGAGAACTGTGAGATGAAACAAGCCCTTTCCTGTGAAGGCTGTTTTTGGTCACAGTGTTTATCACAGCAGTGGAAACCTAATGAGGACGTGTGGGTTCCGAGAAATGAACTTAGGTGTTCAGGCTTGTGTGGCAAATGCTTTCAGTCATAGAACCATCCTGCTGGCATCTAAAAACCGTGTTTTTGTGTCTTGTGTAACCCACTGGTAGGGTGAGTGTGGAGCAGCCTGAGAGGGGGCTGGAACCAGGGCCTCTCTGTCCTTCTTCTCTCCTTATCTCTGTGGAGTGACTTCCTTTTCTCCTAAGAAGGACCGGGGGCACACCGCTGTGGTGTGGTTGTGTCCAGGTTGACACTCTCTCGGCTTCGTAACCAGGAGGCAAACACTGTCTGCAGCTGGAAAAAAATCCAGGGAACACACCAATCAGCTGTGGCTGCAGAGAGCTCACCCTGCATCCTCTGTGGCTGAGAGCAGAGGGCCACAGGGAACAAGCACCTTCTGTTTTATCGGGCAGGGTATAGCCACATAGCCCAGGCTGGCCTCAGGCTCAAGCTGTTCTCCTGTCCCCACCTCCCGGGTGCCACTCATTCAGGGGTGTGCCGCCACATGCAGCTAACAAGCACTGCTTACGTGACAAGACTCTGGCTCAGCTGGAATGTGGGTTTGCAGAGTGAGGATAGAGCAGGGGAGGAACTTTCCAGAAGAGAGGATAAAAGACGCCGGGTGAGATCAAAGCAGGGCCACTCTGGGATGGTCCTGTCAGCACCTGGGTCTAAATCAAAGCCCATTTAGGTCACACTTGACAACAAGCCCATCTAGGTACCTGAAGGAAGTGTGAGAGCGGACAGATCTGGGCTCAGAACTTGAGCTGGTATCTATCCTTCCATGTTCTGTCAATTTCCTCTTTGGGAGTCTGGAAAATGAGTTTGACAAGCTTTACTTCATTAGGCTCCTGCAGGGTCAGCGGGATGGTATGTGGTTAATTTGCATTATCGACTTGTTCAGATTGAGAGACATCTAGGGCATTAATGGGGCGCACCTTGGAGCGGGGCTGAGGATCTTTCCAGAAACAATTAAATGGGTAGAGACCTGCCTGAATATGAGAACACCATCCTATGGCCTGGGGATCCTGGACTGAATAAAAAGGGAGAAAGGAAGGGCTGGAGAGATGGCTCAGTAGTTAAGAGCCTTGGCTGCTCAGAGGACCTGGGTTCAATTCCCAGCACCCACATGGCAGCTCACAACTGTCTGTAACTCCAGTTCCAGGGGCTCTGATGCCAATATACATAAAATAAAAATTTTTAAAAGGGAGAAAGGCAGGAATAAAATAAATAAAATCAAGGGGGTGTGGGGAGGGAGAAAGGCAGGGGAGTGTCAGCAGTTCCTGTTGGCTGGATGTGAGCAGCATCTGCCAGCCGAGAGCCCCCCTCCTGCACTGCAGACCACACCCTAACGGAAGGGTCAAAGGAAATCCTTCTTCCCTGAGTTGCTTCTTGCCAGATCGTTGGCCACAGGAATGATAAAAAAATGTTTAACACAGATGGTAAGTGTGGACATACTTTATCTACCCACGGTGGCTGTGATTCAGGGCTGCACCCTCAGCACTGTCCCTGCATTGGCCCTGGGGCAGAGGAAGGATGAGCTCATGGAAACACGGATGTGAGCCTGGAAGGCCCTCAGGAGTGTAGGCAGGTAGGACACATTTATTCTGCAGCAGGAGACCAAGGCCCACACTGAGTGCAGTTCCTCTGAGGCTTTGGGCCTGTTCTCCGGGCTCCTTTTCTGAAGGTTTCCTCCATCTTCCCTCCCTCCTTGGCCCCCCACAGCACCAAAGACTCTCTCTATCAAAGTCTCTCCCTGCAGACCTCAGACCACAGCCAAGTTTATCTGCTAAGATGTGTCTTACTTGACAGCCATAAAACTACACTGTCATAGAAGCCTGTTCTGTAAGCTAGTCACTAAGTCACCCTGGCCGCGTCCTCCACGAGGTCCCAGTCCAGAGAGATTGGCTCTAAGGGCAGAAGATAGAAAAGGGCCAGCGTCCTTGTGTGCCACTCAAGCCTAGCCTGACACAGAAGACAGCGTGAGCGCCATGGTGCCTGACCTAAAGATCCCGCCTGGTTTGGGTCAACCGAGCTCCCACCCTCCTCCCAGGAGAGAACTGTGGTGAGTGCTCCCTGGATGGGAACTTCAAGCGGAAGCTGAGTGGGCCTGGCTGAGCGAGCATGACCAGTGCGGGCAAAGACACTATTGGCTTCTTCACCAGTGCGGTCAGGACATCCTAGATAGCAAACACAGGGTTCCTGGCGGACTTCTAGAGGCCATGGTAAGTTCTGAGATGGCGCTAACCCTGAATAGTCCTTTCCAGAATCAGCACAGACAAGAAAGGGCTTTATGTGTCCCATGTCATTCCCAAAGACACCTAAGACACAGCGGAGAAGGTCAAAGCTTATGCCTCCTAACCTGATGTAGGGGCGGGGTGTTGGTCTAGAAAAAACAATCTGACTGGGTGCCTTGGACACACCCGTGGCAGGATGTGACTTGGGGGACTGAGGCAAGAGGATTACTTGAGCACAGGAGTCCAAGTCTAGCCCAGGCACCGTGAGACTCTTTCTCAGAACGGTTGCTTGCAGTTGTAGCTCTGTAAGAATGTTTCCCTAGCATGCATGAGGGCCTGGGTTCCATCTCAGCACTATAAACCAATAATTAAAGCAAGACAAAACCATAATACCTTGTCTCCATTTCCATGACCTCAAGGCTCTCAGTCCTTCCAAGTCCCAGGCAAAATCCAGCCAGGAACTTTTGAAGCTGTGCAGCTGCGGAGTTCTCTGTTCTACCACTCCTTGAGACAGGGATGGGCGGGCTCCTGCCCCTGAGATGCGTGGTCTCTGAATGTGATGGTCCTAAGAACTGTGCACCCCAGTCTCTCTCTTCTTCTTGTCCCCCCTCCATTGTCAAATCTGCATTTGCTCCCGCCATCAGTTCCTTAGAACGTTGGTGCCCTGGGTATGTGCGCTGTTCATTTCATCCATATAGCTGGGTCCTACTGTGGGATGGTCTGTATGTCAAATTGTTCTGATTGGTCAATAAATAAAACACTGATTGGCCAGTGGCAGGCAGGAAGTAGGTGGGACAAGGAGAGAGAATAATTCTGGGAAGCAGAAGGCTGAGGCAGAGAGACACAGCCAGCCGCTGCCATGACAAGCCGCATGTGAAGACACCGGTAAGCCACCAGCCATGTGGCAAGGTATAGATTTATAGAAATGGATTAACTTAAGCTATAAGAACAGTTAGCAAGAAGCCTGCCACGGCCATACAGTTTGTAAGCAATATAAGTCTCTGTGTTTACTTGGTTGGGTCTGAGCGGCTGTGGGACTGGCGGGGGACAAAGATTTGTCCTGACTGTGGGTGGGCAAGGCAGGAAACTCTAGCTACAGGGTCCCCCTGAGCCACGGCTGGGCTGTCATCTCCCAGTAGCGGGCCTCTTGACCCACCTTGCCCTCTTGCCATCGCCCTCCTTTTCCGGGTAGTATTGAGGAATGTAGAGAGCACAACATAGTTGGGACCAGCCCCTGAAGGTGTGATCATCACAAACCCTCAAGATTGAGGTGGGGAAGTCCTTTGCCACTGGCAAGAAGTAGGGGCCTGATGTGGTGATATATTGTGTACCCTAATAAACTTGCCTGAGGATCAGAGGACAGAGCCAGCCACTAGATTAGACACAGAGGTCAGGCAGTGGAGGCACACACCTTTAATCTCAGCACTTGAGATCTCATGCCTGTGCTTGGGAAGGACACATGCCATTAATCCCAGAAGTAATATGGCAGGGCACAGAAAGGTAGATAAGGCTCAAGGAAACAGGAACTCACTCTCTTTAGACTAAGGATTTCGTAGAGGTAAGAATTAGTGGCTGGCTGTTCTGCTTCACTTTCACACTGATATCTGGATCTGGTTTTTTTTTTTTTTTATTAAAAGACCATCTAAGATTTGAACAACACCCTGGGACCTACCTCATCCCTCCAAGTAACCATCTGGGAAAGCCCTGTTGCCCCCATGGAGGTGGTGGTCAGTCACAGGCCTCTCATCTTAGTGATGCTCTCATCATCTTAGTGATTCTCTCATCTTAGTGATGCTCTTATGACCTTAGTGATGCTCTCTTCATCTTAGTGATGCTCTCATGATCTTAGTGATGCTCTCATCATCTTAGTGATGCTCTCTTCATCTTAGTGATGCTCCCTTTTATTTTTTATTTTATTTTTTTCAATTTATTGTTTTATTTTATGTGCATTGATGTTTTGCCTGCGTATTATGTCTGTGTAAGAGTGTTGGGTCCCCTGGAACTGGAGTTATAGACAGTTGCCATGTGGGTGCTGGGAATTGAACCCTGGTCCTCTGGAACAGTAGTCAGTCCTGTTAAGTGCTGAGCCATCTCTCCAGCCCCTGATGCTCTCATTGTCGTGCTTCCAGCTATTGGGGTGGACCCATACCCCACAAACTGCAGGCCCAGTTTTATATCAAACTCCTATCAAGTGGGGGGAGGGTTTGAAAATAATTTTTGTGGGGGCCATGTTTGGGTGTGTGTGTGTAACACCTTCTCTAAGTTTGTATCTCAGTGTCTAGGACTCTCTTGTGGTGACAGATCCATGCCCTTCTTCCTGAACCTGTAGGCTCACAAGCCATCAGGCAGACGCTTTCCAGCTAGCTACTATGCTGGCTCACCCTTGGTCTCTCCTGCCACCTGCTGGGCTACGCTAGAAAATGCACCTGAACCCTCCCAACCTGCCTCTAAAATGACTTCTGCCTTTATTCTTTGCTTTGATGACTTTACTTTGGCCCTGGTCGTCTATCAGCTACAGCTGTCAGTTCGAGTTTAGAGCCTTGAGTGGGGTTGGGCAAGATGAGTCTCTGTTATTTGAATACTGAGTCTCTTCCATGGGAAGGACCCAGTTCCTTAAATGGTGCTCATAGGCCTGAGAGGTATAACTGTCCTGCCAGGTGACTCTGCTGTATAGCGGTTTTCCTGTGACTGAAACATTGTGGGTGGTGGTGGTGGTGGTGGTGGTGGTGGTGGTGGTGGTGGTGGTGGTTGGGACTCAGGAGGTAATCAAAAGATCATTTGTCTGAGAAAGCAGACATTTGGAGGGTTCAAAGACCCATCCCCAGTTTATAAAAGGAGAAAGCAACTCTGATCAGCCAGTCTGAGAGGACATTAATCTGTGAGAAGGGATTCTTGGACCGTGGAGCTGTCTGCAAGCTGTACAGAGAGCTCAGGCCTTTTGTGCTTTTGGGGTGGGCTTCTGAGTCATCCATGTCCCTGCACATTCATACTCCTGTTAGTAACCCCAATAAACAAAATCATTGTTCTTCAAGTTGGCCTTGGTGTAATACTTAAAATCTATCGTGGGTTCCCTTTTTGGGGTGAGTAGAGGGGTGTGTGTGTGTGTGTGTGTGTGTGTGTGTGTGTGTGCTTTGTGTGTGGTAAGTTATTGTTTCCCCGCCATTCTCCAAGATTTCCAACAGCGCCCAGGCAGCTACCATGCCTCTCTTGCAGAGCATGCTGTCCCCAGCTGTCAAGAGAGCAGGCCGGCTGTCGCGGTCGCTCTCCAAGGTGCTGATTCTCGTAGCACAATGCTTAATAAGGACCGGTGGAATGATAAGACATCCGTCCTGTTTCGTTAGTTGAACTGAACGGATAATTCCTCTTTATAACCTTTTCCTCATTACTCTGGGGTCTGTGTAATGAGTTCTCATTCAACATTTCATTTCAACCTCCCAAGAACTCCAGAGGCATATCGTTTATTTCTGTTTCAGGAGGGAGGATATTGGAGAAGGACAGAGAGGGTGAAATGTGGTCATGGGATCATGCCTACAATGACCTTACACTGAAATCCTCCTACAGTGCTCACAGTATGCCTTGTCTTCAGTATCTATGACTGGCACCTCCTTCCATCCAAGCCAAAAGTACATTTTATTTCAGATGGTTTCCACCTTCCTCATGGTCAACATCCAAGACTCGTGTGCTACAAGCTTTCCACACTGCCACTAATCCCTCTCCGGCCTCTGCCACACTTTAAACCCACACCTATGCTGCTACACTGAATTGACTGAAAGTATGTCCTGTCATTTAAACTGAAGCCACTACAACTTTCTATGGAGCTTTAAATCTGTATAATCTGATATGATGGCAGAGTCACAATAAACATTTTAGGTTGGTAAGATGGTTCAGAAGGTAAATGTGCCTTCTACCAAGACTGACAACCTGAGTTAGATTCCCAGGACCCAACTCCTGCAAGTTGTCCTGACTTCCATATGTGAAGGTGGCCACATGCACACCCCACTCCCACTCCCACCCAAATAATGTGAAAAGTATTAAAGACCTTGAATCAGTAAACTGAAACATTTATTGAATAAACAACTAAAGGTTAAGAGTTAGAGAAAGGCTGGGTGGCTTTGGTGTATGCCTTTAATCGCAGCACTTGGGAGGCAGAGCCAGAGAATCTCTGTGAGTTCGAAGCCAGCCTGGTCTACAGAGTGAGATCCAGGACAGGCACCAAAACTACATAGAGAAACCCTGTCTCAAAAAATCAAGAGGGAGAGAGAGAGAGAGAGAACTGGATTCTAAGTTCTGCTTACTAATCAGGTAATGGTAGACAAGTTCTTAACCTCTGCAGGCTTTGATTTCTTCATCTTAGAAAGAGTATAACAAAGGGGTTGGGGATTTAGCTCAGTGGCAGAGCACTTACCTAGCAAGTGCAAGGCCCTGGGTTCGGTCCTCAGCTCCAGTTTAAAAAAAAAAAAGAGAGAGAAAGAGTATAACAATACAAATCTCAAGTCCAAGTGGATCAAAGACCTGAACATAAATCCAGTTACACTAAACTTAACAGAAAAGAAAGTAGGAAGCACTCTTGAACAATTGGCACTGAGACATTTCTAAATAAAACACAACAGACAGACTGAGCACAACAATTAATAAATGGACCTCTAAACTGAGAAGCTTTTGCAAGCAAAAGACACAGTCAATAAGACAAAAAGACAGCCAACAGAATGGGAAAAGATCTTCACCAACCCCACCTCTGACAGAGGATTGATCTTCACAGTATATAAAGAACTCAAGAAACTAGACATCAAAATACTGAACAGTCCAATTAAAAAATGGGCTAAAGAGCTAAACAGAGAATTCACAAAACAAGAAATACAAATGGCTGAAAGACATTTAAAGAAATGCTCAACATCCTTAATCATCAGAGAAATGCAAATCAAAACGACTCTGAGATACCACCTTACACCTGTTAGAATGGCTACGATCAAAAACACCAATGACAGTCAATGTTGGAGAGGATGTGGAGCAAAGGGAACACTCCTCCACTATTGGTGGGAATGTAAACTTGTACAACCACTGTGGAAATCAGTATGGTGGTTTCTCAGAAAATTAGGAATCGAACTACCTCAAGACCCAGCCATCCCACTCTTGGGCATATACCCAAGGAATGCTGATTCATATCATAAAGAGACATGCTCAGCTTTGTTCATAGCAGCATTATTTGTAATAGCCAGAACCTGGAAACAACCTAGATGCCCATCAACGGAAGAATGGATGAAAAAAATGTGGTACATATACACAATGGAGTACTACTCAGCAGAGAAAAACAATGAAAGCATGAAATTTGCAGGCAAATGGATGGAACTAGAAAAAAATCATCCTGAGTGAGGTAACCCAAACCCAGAAAGACAATCATGGTATGTACTCACTCATAAGTGGATTCTAGATATAAAATAAAGAACAATCAGACCACAACCCATAGAACCATGCAGGCTATATATAGCATGGAGGTCTGTAAGATGACAGTGGCTTATAATAAATTTTAGTTTTACTCAATTATTGAAAAAAAATAGCCAAATGAATGGAAACACATGAACTATGAACCAAAGGCTGAGGGGCCCCCAGCTGGATCAGGCCTCTGAATAGGTGAGACAATTGATTGGCTAGGTTAGTTTGGGAGGCAACTTGGCAGTGGGACCAAGTCCTGTGCTCATTGCATGAGTTGGCTGTTTGAAACCTGGAGCTTATGCAGGGACACTTGGCTCAGTCTGGGAGGTAGGGACTGGACCTGCCTGGACTGAGTCTACCAGGTTGATCGCAGTCCTCTTGGGAGGATTTGCCCTGGAGGAGGTGGGAATGGGGGGTGGGCTGGGGGTAAGGGGAGGGGGTAGGAGGGGGGAGAATAGAGGAACCCGTGGCTGATATGTAGAACTGAATGGCATTGTAAAATAAAATAAATAAAATTTAAAAAAAAAAGAGTATAACAATAAATCCTACTGTTGCTCTCTGGCCCACTCTCCAGCTGTGTGTGTGGGGGGGTCATGACCCCCTAGGGCTAAGTTAAGACCGGAGGCTTCCCAGATCCTTCTCAAATGGAGACCCAGGAAAGTGAGCATCTGTCTGTCCATAGCCAAGGCTGAGGAGACCTGGGGATTTGCCTCCAGGTAGTGATGTTGCTAGGATCACCCTGGACCCATCCGGGCACCCTGGACATAGACCCACATGACTTATTACTGATGTCTGTGGCACAGTCTCCCACATTACTCTTTCATACCTTCCTAGTGCCAACTATAAAACCCGTAGTTTCCTTTGTGGGATGTCGGATGATGCTCCTCCTCCAAAGAGATCCACAGCTAAGCCTAAAACCTGGGAAAATGTTATGTCACATGACAAAGGACAATGACAGTTGCAGATGGAATTGTTACCGTCAATCAGAAGAATTTCGGGTAGGGTGTTTTTGGATTGCCCCGATGGGCCAGTGAGTCACAGGGATCTCACAAGTGGAAGACTGGAAGAAGGAAGGAGACCAAGAGGTACCTGAGCATATTCCGCTCTGAAAATGGAGGCGTGAGAGCCGACCTAGAAGAGAATGAGAGGTTTGTCCGAGAGCCTCTGTTTTGCTGGCAAGGGACTCTGCAGATGCCTTGATTTGTTCTAACAAGATCCACGCCAGCCTCTGCCCTCTAGAACTGCAAGATTGTCGATTTGTTTCAGGTGGGAAGTTCCTGGTAATCTGTTACAGTGAAAATCACATGCATACAGCTCACACCTACTGTTCCTTTCCCTAGTGGGGCTCTTCAGCACGCATGAATTTTCTACACCCAGGTCACTGTGGAATGAATGAATGGTGGATGAAATGTTAGAGCATAGCTCTCATGGAGGTTTTTATCTCTTTAGTGGACTTCCTGGCTATCCTGGAACTCACTCTGTAGACCGGGCTAAACTCTAACTCAGAGATCCTCCTGCTTCTGCCTCCTCAGTGCTGGAGTTAAAGGTGTGCACCACCACCACCTGGTGGTCAAGAAGAGAATTGTAATTTTTCCTGAGTTCTGCTTATCTCCTTGTTCCATCCTTCTCCCTACCAAGGTCTGCTTGACCTTCAGAATCCCTCCTGAATTTATCAATCATTGCCCAGCAGCTCACCCTTTCCCACTGTCCCAAACCACAGGTGCTTTCCCCTCAGCCTCCCAGCGCCTTTCCCAGTGGCCTCTCCACGTTTTCTCACCCATACAAAGAGCCCGTCTGGAGCCTTCTAACCTGCCCTTCTTGGCTTTCCTTCCCTCCTCTCTTGCCTTCTTGCCTTCCTTCTATATCATTTTGCTGCAATTCTAGATGAATAACATGCAAATAATGAGACTCTGAGATGCTATAATTCTGTACACAAAGCAACAGGAAGCAGCAGCTCTCCCAATACTAACTTCCTCTGTCAGGTCCAAAGTAGCAGCCTCTGTCCATGGTAAAGGGCCCAATGCTCTAAAGTTACTGTGTAGTGTCCTGACTTCTTTTGTTGTTGTTTGGGACAGGGTCCTACTGCGTAGCTGTGGCTGGCTTGGAACATGTTCTGTAGACCAGGCTGGCCTTGAACTCACAAGAGATCTACCTGCCTCTGTCTCTCAAGTGCTGAGATTAAAGGTGTGCACCACAGGATGGCCTTGCCCTGACTTTTTAATTATGGAAACAGATGACTGTCCTCAAGATTTTTTTCTTCTCAGGGATTGACTTTCTCCACAAAATTTCCTTTATTAAAGTGCAGATTTAGTCTTCTGGCTATGGTTAATGTCTATGTCCTACGAGTCCTCACTCGGGTACCAGAGGCCAGTATTTGTAGTCACGAGCACGTTAGCCTAGTATTGTGAACACCATCTAAGCAGGGGGCTATTCGGACATGGTGTTATCAGGTTTATTATAGCTAGCAAATTAGTAATTTTGGTCACTAAAATTCTCCTTACATTTTGGAGGATGACGAGAAAATGGTTTGTTCATGTCATAGTTCTGTTCTTGTCTAGAGGAAGACAACTGACATCTGTACTCGTGTACTTACAGAATAGTTTGACTGGATAGTTTATAAACCCTTTTCTATTTGGAGCAAGTCACTAACTGGTTACATTCAACAGTCTGAACAGAGTGTGCCTAGTTTAGTTTTTGTTTTCTGCTGACTGACCACAGCCTGACTGAACTTTCTGAAGGAGTCCTTAGCTTTGGAAAGTTTCTGGCTTTCCCTGGTACTTTGTGACCTCCTGACCCAGTCAGCAAGGGCTTCCCGGCAGCAATCTGAAACTTAGGGCATTGCCCAGGCCGGACCTCAGCTGGGGAAGAGGCTGAATTCCCCACTCAGAGCTCTCCAAAGGCCTTCTGCTAAAGACGGTGCCTCCCCAAGAGCTTTGGAATATTCCAAACATATTTGTCATTCAAAGTTTTGATTCTAATTGGAGGCAGGTGGAGAGCCACAGGGCACAAACTTTTAAAGACTGTAATTTTCACTTGCTGTTGGGAAGGAGAGAAAGTGAGGGTAAGAAAATAAAGCAATTAAAAGTTTTCTCAGTAGCAGTGAAGGGCGGCCCTGAAGGCAGGCAGCTTGCATCAGTTTGCAGGAACAGGGACACTCCTCGGGGAGCCCAGCCCAAGGCACAATTAGGAAGTCGGAGTTTGCTTCAGAAGTTTACATCACGATGTTGTGCTCTACTCTGTTTCTTAGGAACTATTCTCCTGGCCCAGGGGAGACTTTCTAAGTCTGCTCCCTGCCTTTCCATGGCTCATGGAGGTGCAGTCCCTGCTTTGGGGGGCATAAACCATACTCTAGCCCTCCACATCACTGTATGAGCCTTAAATCAGAACCTAGTGGTTGCATTATTGTGGCCCTTCCAAGCCTGTGTCCACTGCCTTGTCTGAGTTGTCCTTCTCTTTCCATATGCACAGAGTTACATACACTCCACTTAGCATAGGTCTCAAAAGGCCAATCCCAGAAGTTGTAGGAATGCCATACCAATTGATTGGTAGGAAATAAAACTTCTTGCTTTGGTATTCATTAGCCTATTTCTCTTGGTAAAAGTCTAGTTCTCTTATATATTATTACATGTCTCCCCATGAATCAGGAGCTGTAAATAAATTGACTCTAAGAAACTGATTTTTTTTAAACAAATGAATATATTTCTGATTCTAAATAGATTTTCCCCCTTGTGAATAAAAAAAAAATTAACTTATGGGGCTGGAGAGATGGGTTAGCAGTTAAGAGTGATTGGTGTTCTTCTAGAGGACCAGAATTCTGTTCCCAGCATCCATGTCATGTGGCTCAGCCACCTGTAACTCCAACTCTGGCGCCCTCTTCTGGCCTCCACGGGTACCCACACACACATAGCACAGACACACACACACATATACACAAATAGTTATACAAACACCAGCCATGTAAGATGTGTCACCACTTACTCTTTATTGTCATTACAACTTCTAACTGCACAGCCTTCCACAAGCTACTGTGGTTCCGGGACATGAGGAGAATTCAGACAGAGGTCCATACCAGATTATGGATTTTCTATGGGGGAAAAAAAAAACCACAACAGAATGCTTATTTAAGACACAGTGTGTAACTTCTCTTATTCTTTCCAGTGCACCTACCCCTTGAGAGAATACAATGAGCATGTAGAAAGGGCAGATCTCTTAGCATTCTGAGACTGGGCAGCTGAATGTTAATTTAGCAAGAAGGGTGTCCAGAGAAAAGAAGTAGGATTTTTAAATGTGTATGTGCATGTGCAATGGGTACATGCATGTGAGTGCTGGTGCTTACAGAGGCCAAGGGCATGGGATCTCCCTGAATCTGGAGTTAGAGGCATTGTGAACTGCCTGGCATGGTACTGAACTTGGGTCTTCTAGAAGAGCAGTAAAAGTGACCTTAACTGCTGAGCCATCTCTCTAGCCCCAAAAGGAAATTTAAAATACAAGAGGGGGAAAAATCCAAAAGAAAAACCCCACCAAATTCAAACCAGACATGGTGGTGTAGACCTTTAATCTCAGCACTCAGGCAATAAGGTGGGCAAGACCTGTGTGTTGGGGAGGCAAGCCTGGTCTCCATCCTGAGACTCTGTCTTGAAAGACCAACCAAACCAACAAATAAACATGTCGTGTGGCATTTTCCTTGGTGATGGAAACATTCCATCTTCACAGGGAAACTCATTAAGACAGAAAGCCGCTGGGCGGTGGTGGCGCAAGCCTTTAATCCCAGCACTCGGGAGGCAGAGGCAATCGGATCTCTGTGAGTTCGAGGCCAGCCTGGGCTACCAAGTGAGTTCCAGGAAAGGTGCAAAACTACACAGAGAAACCCTGCCTCTAAAAACCAAAAAACAAAACAAAACAAAACAAAAACAAACAAACAAACAAACAAAACAGAAAGAAAAGAAAAGAAATAAAAGAAAAGAAAAGAAAGACAGAAAGCCAAGAACTCAAAATAACTTCAGGCCGTCCCTGAAATGGACCAGATTTAGTAGGCTCCTCTCTCCCCGAGAACCTATAAATAGAAAAGACTGCGGTGAGTCACTTTAGATGAGCCGAGCCACAAAGACTACAAGAGACAAGCCCAGAAGCCTGAAAAATGGAGAGACCAGCCAAGCTGCCTGGGAAGGACTCTGACCCACTGAGTCACTTGAAGGGACACCGTCCAGCCTGCTGAGCGGCCTGCAGGCTGTGCAGTGGGCTCCAGGTTCCCAGCTTTGGGAGCTGTCACCATGCTGGGGTGGCTTTGGTGATGCCGCTGTCTTTGGGTCAGTTCTGCTCCTGTAAGCAACCCCTCATCCAAAACCCAGTGTTCACCAAGGTGGATTTTGGTGGTAACTGTACTTTGGTCTGTCATGGGCTCCCTAGTGGGTGAGTAGAAGTGTGTCTTGTGTCTTTCTAGGAAAAGTCTGCTACACAACACCAAAGACAAGAGGACACAAAGAAAGTCGTCATGTGCTTCTGCCTTTTCCCATAGATCAGAATGAGAGCACAGGACATATAAGAAAGTCATGAAAGCCGAGTTGTTCTCAGAGCCTTGCTAATGGCCAAGGTTCAAGGGACAGACACATAGAGCCTAATGCTGCATGGGTAGATGTATTTTAGGGAAGTGTGTCTCGTCTTATTTACAGACCATGAAGTTGAAGCTTAGAGAAGGTAAAAACCGAGTTCACTGGGATTATCCAGATTTTGTTCCCTTTTGATTTCTTTCTTTCTTTCTTCCTTTCTTTTTTCTTTTCTTTCCCCCTGAGACAGGGTTTCCCTGTGTAACAGCCATGGCTGTCCAGAACTCCCTCTATAGACCAGGTTGGCCTCGAACTCACAAAGATCCACCTGCCTCTGCCTCCTAAATGCTGGGATTAAAGGCGTGCACCCCACCACCTGCTGGTGTGTTTTTGTTTGTTTGTTTGTTAGTTTTTGTTTGTTTGTTTGAAACAAGGTCTCACTACGTAGCTCTGGCTGTCCTGGAACTGACAGAGATCTGCCTGCTTCTGCCTCCCAAGCGCAGTACTGGGATTAAAGGTGCACACCACTACAGTCGGCTGGGATTACCCACATTAAACTCAGGTAACCTTATGCCTTCTGCTGTTCTAGACTCTTGAGAAACCTGGACAACTGACTCCATCTTTTGGGAAATTAGAGTTTTTACACAGGAAACAAGTTGAGATATGCCATTCTAGATTCCTTTTAGCTTCCTCCCATGTTTACAGCAATTATTTCTTTATAGAGAGATGACTGTTTGCCATTAACAGAAACAATACTTCTTTCAGATTAATGTCATCTACTCAGCTGGCAGCTGGGAGGCAGGTGCTGAAACTCAGAAGCCAGGGAATATTCACTGAGGAACCTCCGTACAAAATAGCACACAGTATTTCCTGCTGTGTCCAGGGTGTCCAGGCTAAGGAGCCACAACTGTGCTATTTCATTCATTCATTCATTCATTCATTCATCCATCCATCCATCTATCTATCTATCTATCTATCTATTTATTTATTTTGTGAGAACAGAGAATCATGTGATCCAGCCTGTCTATCTATCTATCTATTTATTTATTTTGTGAGAACAGAGAATCATGTGGTCCAGCCTGGCCTTGAACTCTAGCTGAGGCTGGCCTGGAACTCCAGATCTTCTGTCTCCACCTTAAGTGCTGGCATTGGAGGAGCGAGCCACCACAGATAGCTGTGCTTCTTATAAACAATGGTGAAGAAGCCAGTGCACACCTTTAATCCCAGCACTCAGGAGGCAGAGGCAGAGTCTGTGAGATCAAGGCCAGCAGCCTGGTCTACAAAGAGAGTTCCAGGATAGCCAGAGCTACAAGAGAAACCCTGCCTCAAAAATAAGTAAGTAAGTAAGTAAATAAATAAATAAATAAATAATAAATAGAGTAGCATGTGAAGAGCCAGGTGTGATGGCCCATGCAGATAATCTGAGCACTCAGGAGGCTGAGGCAAACAGATTGCTGCAAGTTTGAGGCCAGCCAAGGACACACAGTAAAACTCTGCTTCAGAAATTAAAAATAGTGGCCCAGGGAGGTGGCTCTGCAGGTAAAGCTGCTTGTCACTAAGCCTGAAGAAGTTTGTTCTCTGGGGCTCACGTGGTGGGAATTTTGTGGGGTATCCACCAGAGAAGACTGCTCAGACATGGTTTTAAACCAATAGAAAGTCTTCATTAGCCAGCCAGAGACTGCACTAGGTGCTCAGGATCCCAGTGTAGCACCGAGCCTTTCTCTGGATGAGTTTTATGCACAAAAACCATTTTCTGGAGGAGTCGCCAGCCAGACACAGAGGAAGCAAGATGTGAAGGCAGAACTGAGGAAAGGTATCTTGACTTCAAAATTTGGATCTAAGGATATGTTGCTTTGGAAAGGAGGTTCTGCTTTTATTTCCACAAAGGAGGCTATGGATTTGTTCCAGATTAAGATACATCAGGTTTGACCAGCCAAGACCGCCTGAAAGGTCTCTGATGACAACATGGCCCAGATGATCCAACATCCAGAACAGTTTCAAGGCAACTGGCTCAGACAATGCATTCTCTTAGATTGTTTCAGTCAGGACTTGTGCTGTGGGACGTTCTGTATGTTAAATGTATTGCTCTGATTGGTTAATAAATAAAACACTGATTGGCCAGTAGCCAGGCAGGAAGTATAGGCGGGACAAGGAGAGAGGAGAATTCTGTGAAGTGGAAGGCTGAGTCAGAGAGATGCTGCCAGCTGCCGCCATGACAAGGTACTGGTAAGCCACGAGTCACATGGCAAAGTATAGATTAATAGAAATGGGTTAATTTAAGATAGAAGAAGTAGATAACAAGAAGCCTGCTATGGCCATATAGTTTGTAAGAAATATAAGTCTCTGTGTGTTTACTTGGTTGGGTCTGAGCAGCTGTGGGACTGGTGGGTGAGAGAGATTTGTCCTGACTGTGAGCCAGGCATGACCAGGAAAACTCCAGCTACAGACTTGACCATAGTTCTTATATTTCTCAGGATCCCCATTAGATTGCCAGCACCCTCATCCAGCAGGAAATAGTATGAAAAGCTCTGCCCACATTCCCAAAATACTGTTTATGAATGTTTATTTTTATTTAAAGCAGGTTGATTATAAATGCAATCTCTTTCTAAAGAAGAAAAGGGGTAGTATAAATATGATAGGATGAAAGGGTAGATTAATGAACCTACTTTTAAAGAGCAACAACTTGTTTAGAAATGTTTTACATTGCTATGGATTTTAGTTTATTGATACAAGTTTAAACTTAATTTTGTTATATGGTATATATATTTCTACTACTGTTTGAGGTATTATGTTTATGTAACTCATTTAGATTATAATGGATAATTAAAAAATACAGATTAGTAATTGGTCTTCTATGATAGTCAAACTTATAGTCATGCTAGGTTTTCTTGGTATACATAGATATAATTTAATTAGGTAGGTAATCTTCAGACATTTCAAAGACCTACAGAATATGGCATTTAAAGTGTTTTAAAAACTTAGACTTTTCTGGACAATGAGATGCATCTGCTCCTGGCAACACCAAATACATCAAGAAAGATTATGGGCATCAAAGACACTCTATATGGAGTTTATCTTCTTCTTGGCAAAAACAGCCATTTGGGCAAGAAACTGTTCTTGCCTGGACTGCTTGACAAAATGTTATATTGACTGAACATGCAGGACCCATAGAAAGGTGACCACTGAACTTTACAAGACAAAATGGTCCTTCATGTTCCTGCTTCACAGAGGAAACTGCCAGACATTCTACAGGACACAGAGAAAAGTGACTGAGAGACTCTAGGTCTGTGGGCTGAAGACAGATGCCCCAACTTTACAGAGGAACTTTGCATGACTGTCCAGGCTGCCAGCTGTCTCTATCTAGTATTGCAAGACTCCCAAAAGTTGCTTGCATCCTTGTCCCATTTCTCAGGTAATATTATATTCTTCTCCTGCAACTCAATGGTCTCATACAAGAAAACGTCCTTTGGTAGGAAACGAGGAGAACAGTGGGTGCATACTTTGTTTCAGGGAGTAGGTACAACAACAAGAAACTGAAATGCTGACTGAGCACTATAAGATCTCAGGGTAGTTTTTTTCAGCAGAAGCTGGAATTAAAAAACTTTAATGACAGTTCTCCAGTTTTGACAACAAATTCAGTTTGAAAAAATTGACTCCAACCAAACACACTCCTGTGCACAGATTTTGGTTTGTGCATTTGGGGCTGAAATCTCTGGATCAGAGAGTGTTTTGGCTCTCGGTTCCAATGCTATTTTTTTAAAATAGGAATTAAAACAATTAGCACTATTGACATGTGAAATATAAATAATAAAATACATTTAGCTTAGATGTAAAAGTCAATAAAAATTTTGTTTTACAAATGCACCTATGTACTCACTACCCCAGTTGAGATGAATCATTAAAAAAAAAAAAAACATATTCTGGATTGACATACTTCAGTTAAGAAGAACAGTTAGCTAAAAGCAGAACTACAGAAGCTAACAACAAGGTTCATACATTAGCGGCTTTCCAAGAACTATATGGACTTTGATGGATTAGGCCTTTGTTTTCCTTTTGGGGAGATGGTGCTGTCTTCATGCTGAGTTTTATAGCCAAAATGGTACTTCCATCATGGAGTCAGTTGTGCTAAGGTCTGGGGCCTGTTACAGGAGGAGAGAACTGACAGCTGTGAGTTGTCCTGGTGGCCACACACAACATGGGGCATGATCCCCCCTGAAACTTAATGAATAACAATATTAACAATTAAACATAAATAACACGTGTGGAAAGAACTTGGCCATAAGTAGATTAAACAAGAAATCCATTTCATGATTTCTTGGAGCTCATAGTGAGTACTATGCAAGAAATACAAAATCAATACTGAACTCAGAGTTTACATACAGCCACGGTTTATACTAGAGAAGGTTTGAGACTAGAGAAAGGTTCTCTGTATGTGGGGGTTTAAAGGAAAATGGCCCCATAGGCTCATAGGTTTAACTACATGGTCCCTCGTTGGTGGGACTGTTTGGGGAAGGATTAGGAGGTGTGGCTTTGTTGGAGGAGGTGTGTCACTGGGGGCAGCTGTGAGGTTTCAAAAGACCCCATTCCTGTGAGCTGTTCCTGTCTACTGCCTGTGGATCAAGATGTGAGCTGTTCCTGCCGATACGCCTCTGCTCTACCATCATGGAATCTAACCCTATGAAACCTTACCTTCCTTTATAGGTTGCTTTTGGTCCCATGTTTCACCACAGCAACAGAAACACTAAGATACTAGATCATCCTGACAGTAGGTGATACATACAGAACGTGAATTTTTTTTTTTAAAGATTCATTTATTTATTATGTATACAGCATATGTGACTGCAGGTCAGAAGAGGGCGCCAGATCTCATTACCGGTGGTTGTGTGCCACCATGTAGTTGCTGGGGATTGAACTCAGGACCTCTGGAAGAGCAGCCAGTGCTCTTAACCTCTGAGCCATCTCTTCAACCCCAGAACGTGAATTTAACTTCTCTTACTTTTATTTTCGGTTGAATTTTTCTGATTTTTTGCCCCTAGAATGTCCTACTGGTTATACTACAGTGTAAATCTACAGTTCTCAGAAATCACTTAGGGCAAGAATGGTCGCTAAAACATTGGTCATAGGAATGAGATGGGACCTGCCTCGTAGTGAGAACAGACAGAGTAGCTCTAAATTAAGGGCAGCTCTTTTCTTTCTTTCTTTCTTTTTTTTTTCATTTTTATTTATTTATTTTTTTCTATTATCAGCTTGATACAATACAAATTCTTATCCTAATAGTGAAATGTTTACTGAGGCTTGCCCAGTGATTGAGTAAAACCGAAACTTATAAGCCACAGTCATCCTAGGGTCCCCCCTGCTAGGTAGCCTCTCTGGTTCTATGGGTTGCAGTCTGATTGTCCTTTGCTTTATATCTAGAATCCACTTATGAGTGAATACATACCATGTTTGTCCTTCTGGGTTTGGGTTACCTCACTCAGGATGATATTTTCTAGTTCCATCCATTTGCCAAGGGCAGCTCTTTTCTTACCCAACAAGCTTTGAAAAGAGTTTGGGGAAAAGGTCAATGACAGAGTGCTTGCCTGGCATGTAAGAAGTGTTCTAATGTCCACACCCTCCCCCCAAAGTCACCCAATATGTGCAGTGTGTCTCCTTGGATATGGAGAGGACGTTCTCCATGATGAAGAGGTTGCATTTTAGTGGGTGGTGAAGCACATAAACAAGCTGGGCCATGGGTTTTTCATGGAGGTTAAAAACACAGAATGAAGCCTTGATAGATTAGGGAGAGAAAGGAGACCATTAGATTAGGGAGAGAAAGAAAACCATTAGATTAGGGAGAGAAAGGAGACCATTAGATTAGGGAGAGAAAGAAAACCATTAGATTAGGGAGAGAAAGGAGACCATTAGATTAGGGAGAGAAAGAAAACCATTAGATTAGGGAGAGAAAGGAGACCATCCAGCAGAGAAGGGCATCCGCCCTCTGAACCAGGCAGTTAGTGGAGGTTACAGGTGTTGAGAGCTGCGGTGAGGTGGCTTTGAAAATGACCACAACAGGGTGTCTATCGTGTCTGACGACTTGGAAGAGACGGAGGGCACAGGTGTGTCAGGCTGAGACCAGAAGAATCAGGAAATATGGAGAGGGTGGAAGGTCATGGCCGGAAAGGAGATTGGGAACTAGGCATGAAGGCACATGCTGGAGATCTCAGCACTTGGAGGGTAGAGGCAGAAGAACGGGAGTTCAAGGTCACCCTCAGCGACACGGTGAATTCAAGAGTACCCTGAGCTATACGAAACCCTATCTCGAAATGAGTTTTACCGTGGTCAATGACAAGTGTTCCAAGAAGAAGAGGGCCAACATTAGACAGCTGTGGAGATTTAAGTGACACATAATAAGGACACATGATGATGGACACAGCTAAACAGACGTTAGACGGGAGACAAATTCATCTTCAAATGGCAAGTTCACAGCATGATAGGTGTTTTATTTCTACTGATTTGTATGCTTCCCAATGGGGGTTAAGCATGCAAGTTACCCAGGGGCGGGTCTCACAGATTGGCCTTTCTCACTCTGAACACAGCTGGAAGCCAGATATGTTGAAAGGACTCTTGGGCTGCACATGCCAGCGTCCAGTACTCTCAAGGCAGGCGTCCATACCAGGGGCTGCTGAAGAGATGGCTCAGTGGTTAGGAGCACCAGCTGGGCTTGCAGAGGACAGGGGTTTGGTTCACAACAGTCTGTAACTCTAGTTCCAAGGGATCCAACCCCCTCTTCAGGCCTCCTCAGGTACCAGGCACACACATGGTGCACATATGTATGTACAGACAAACACCCAAACACATTAAAAAATATTCAAAGTTTAAATTAAATTTCAGTTAAAGCATGCTGTCTGTACATGATTTTTAATTCTATAAAAATAACTATTTTTACCGGGCGGTGGTGGCGCATGTTTTTAATCACAACACTCAGGAGGCAGAGGCAATAGGCTAGCCTGGTCTACAGATCAAGTTCCAGGACAGCCAGGGCTACACAGAGAAACCCTGTCTTGAAAAACAACAACTGTTTTTAAAACTATCAATGTCGGGCGGCGGTGGCACACGCCTTTAATTCTAGTACTCAGGAGGATATCTGTGAGTTCAAGGCCAGCCTGGTCTACAGAGCGAGATCCAGGACAGGCACCAAAACTACACGGAGAAGCCCTGTCTCAAAAAACCAAAAAATCAAACAAACAAACAAACAAAACCCAAAACCAAACAAAACAAAAAGACTATCCATGCCATCACCCAGTTACATATACTAAATTGTTGTTTCTTTCCTGATGATGAAACCATAATGCTTCAGCCCCCAGAACGAACAGCTGGGGCTTCATTAACGACGATAGGTCTCGGCTGAAGTCTTCCCATGGAAGACCTGTACCTCAAATCTTAATAGTTTCTATGATGGACTTGTTAAAACTAAGCCAGATGTCAGTCCAAGCACCAGCCCGTAGCTGCCTCTTCTGCTTCCTTCTTTCCCTTTTGAATACACATGCATGCTGGAGCTGTGGCTCCGATGGCAGAGCACCTGCCTAGTGTGTGTGAAGCCCGAGGGTGGATCCCAGCACTACTTAAAAGGGGCATGGTGGTACAATCCTGCAGTTGAGGCACTCTCAGTGGAAGCTCAAGGATCACAAGTTCAAGGTCATCCTTGGCTACCTACAAGGTTGAAGGCCAGCCTGGATTATGTGAAACTGTTTAAACACACACACACACACACACACACGCACACGCACACGCACACGCACACGCACACACACACACACACGTATGTCCCACAAGGCCTCAACACTACACAAAGAACTACAGGCAACTAAGGAATTCTAACATCAGGAAAAACAATCTTCCCCAGGGAAGAACACACCAACTGGTTACCCAATACCAAAAGATCATCCCTAAAAACATATATACAAGTAACATACAGACTGAGCATATATATTTAGGAATATATCTACTACTAATATATTAGTAAAAGAAAGAGGCCATGAATTCGGAAGAGCTCAAGAAAGGGTATATGTGAGGGGATGAAAGAGAAGGAAGAAATGTTACAATATAAACTCAAGATATATACATCCATACATATATATTTTACACACACACACACACACACACACACACACACACACACACACATACATATGAAGAAAAGGGCCAGTGAGATGACTCAGTTGGTAAACATGCTTGAGAGCTCAGCCTGAAGACCTGAGTTCAACCCTCAGGATTTACAGAGTAGAAAGAACTTCTACTTCTTTGGGTTGTCCATATGCCTCACACAGGTGTGACATGAGTGTGTCCAAACACACACACACACACACACTAAATAACAAATAAATGTAATGCAAATAATTAAGATATATGCAAACTTAGTCAAACTTAGCTCTGAGAACATATCACTTGCCTGTTTTCTTTTTTTCTTAATCCATTCATGTTATCAACATACACATATATTTGTTGACATTTTGAACACTATTTAATTTTCATGTGGATGTGCGTGTGCTTGCATGAGTGTACACTACACATGTGCCGAAGTCTCTGCAGGTCAGTAGAGAGCATTGGATCCCCTGTAACTAGAATTATGGATGTTTGTGAGCCACCATGTGGATGCTGGGAACCAAACCCACATCTTGTGCAAGAGCAGCCAATGAGTGACCAATCACCTCTCTGGTACTCCTCGCTTTTTTGGGCAGTCTAGTGTAGCTCAGGCTAACTTCACACTTGCTATGTAGTAGAGGATGCCCTTGAATTTCAGATCCTCCTCATCTACCTAATGAGAGTTAGGATTACAGGCTTGTGCACCACACCCACATGTTACGGATAGTCTTTGTAAAACATTTACTGGGCTAGAGAGACTGCTCAGCAGTTAGGAGCACTTGCTACTCTTGCAGAGGACCTGAGTTCAATTCCCAGCATCCAGGGAATCTGAAACCTCTGGCTTGCCAAGTACATACACACCCACCCACATATACATACTCATAATTTTAAAAGAGTAAGTTTTTAAAGACAGACAATGCTATTTTTTTTAAAAGAGTGCACTTAGGTTTTCTTCATCCAGAGAGACAAGCAGATAGACACACATACACAGAGGGAGAGAGAGAGACAGAGACAGAGACAGAAAACAAACTAGGCTGGAGTTGAACTCATGACAATCCTCCTGCCTCTTCCTCCCAAGTGTTAGTATTAAAGACTTGTGCCACCACATGCAGGACTCTTAAATTGTAAATCAATTAGGAGCTGGGCAGTGGTGGCACACACGTTTAATCCCAGTAGCCAGAGACAGGGGCAGGTGGATCTCTGTGAGTTAGAGGCCAGCCTAGTCTACAAAGTGAGTTCAAGGACAGCCAGGGCTACACAGAGAAACCCTGTCTCAAAACAAACAAGGAAAGAAGTGGTCCTTAAAATTTAACTGCAGTGGGTTGTGAATATTGCTAGTAGTGAAGACTTCAGATTCCTCACCTTAACAATCTCTGAACCCTACTCTACTTTCTTCTTTAAGAAATAATTACTTGGAATGGGAGAGATGGCTCAGCACCAGCTGCTCTTTTAGAGGCTCTGGGTTCAGTTTGAAGCACCCACCCAACTCCCAGCTCAGAATTGTCTGTGACTCCAGTCCTAGGGGATCCGACACCCTCTTCTGGCCTCTGCAGGCACTGTACACACATGGTGAACAGATACATATGTGGGCAAAACACCCATATACATCAAAATAAACAAGCAGAAACAATCACTTGTATAAGAAGAAATCAAGCTTGTCACATAGCAGTCGTAGTTTTTCCCAGACAGGAGGGAGCATCAGGGAATAGTCAAAACCAGTCCAGTTTTATTTGCACTCCAGGTTGGGTCAGCGGTCACTCGGACAGCTGCTGGAATTTGGCCTTTGTGTCTATCAGGATTACACTCGTGAGAGCGTATAGACTAATGGTATACAGGAAGAATATAAAGCAGAAGATGATGATTATCACAGAAAGGATAGTTATAAGTGTGATGGACATTAACTTCTCCTGTACCCCCATGAACACGCACAAGTATGGTCCGAGACACACAATTGTGTGGCACCAGATGTCTTCCTTAATCAGGGAGAGTTGATAGTACCATATGATGATCAGGAAGATCCCTTGAATGGCCATCTGACCCACATAGTAGGCGAGGAATGTAGACAACAGGAACTTCTCCTTAGACAAGTTCAAAATCATCTCCTCACTCTTTGCATCATGTTTATTGTAGAGTGGGCTGTGGCATGGCTCTTCCTCTAAGGGTTGCGGTGAATATTCTGAGCTTACAGTTAAATTCTGAAAGACTGAAAACTCCATCATGAAAAAGACGGAGTAGACGGTCAAGCCAACAGTGTTCCAAACGCCTATCATGGGCATGGAGAAATGCTGATTGTAGCACTCGGCTACGCAGGCATCGGAGATGTTCCCATGGCACTGGAAGTCACTCTTCCTACTAAGCCAGGGCACTTCCGAGATGTACATAACTGAAAGGTAGAAGAAAGAGATAACAAGCCATGTCGTCTGCCCCTTGTAGAAATCTGTGGAATCTCTGCTCATCTGCAGTATCATAGACACTACACCCCTTGATTTCAATTTGTTTTCCATCTTGGGACCTAGGGAGAGAAAATAGTAGTAACAGGAGGGAGAAAAATGCACCGTCTACAGGGGCTTGGTTGCCTTAGGTGAGAGGAGACGCCTAAGCAAGTGTGTGTTAGGGAAGAAGGTACCCACCCAGTTCATGGTATTTGTTAGAGTTCGTTCATTCAGTAACTCCTTCTGCTTTGGGCCTGTCAGTCTCTCTTCTCTGCTGAATCCTTCCCCAAGCCCCTCCCCCAGGTTATTTCTTAACCCCCCTGCATAGCTCTTCATCCTCTTTCCTCTCGTCACAAATTCTCTAGGCTACTTACTCCTTTATAGTCTCGGGACCAAACTGTGCCAATCAAGTCGTGCCAACCAACTGTGGGTTCCAACTGTCGTAGAATTGCCATGGGTACCTGGATATCAGCCCTTAAAGGTGAATCTCCCCTTCTTCCTTCTGGGAAGTACTTGAGATGGTAGGCCAAATGGGTCGGTATCATCCAAAGGCAGTTCCCACATGATTGATTAAGCTATGGCTAGACCAACACTTGGTTCCTTTCTATTGGAGAACAGTTTGCCTGCTCTGCATCCCGCTGCTTACTTGGAACTCTTATTGATACACAGGTTGCCTTGAACACCAGTGGAGTCTGGCTACAAGGAAAGGTAACAGAAACTTCTCACCTTTGGTCACAGACAAGGCGGTGTGCCTTTCCCCCTCAAGTTCACTGAGACTTCTATGGTTCTGATCATTTTTCTGTTTGGGGAGCTATAAGGACATTGTTGGGACAAATTATTGTTAACTTATTCAATCATTGACCTGCCCCTTCTATCCAATTGGCTGAGCTTTGTTGGGCCTGCTTTGCAATTCAAATCTGTCTTCTTTTTCTTTCCTCCTCCTCCTCCACCTCCTCTCCTCTCCTTCTAAGACAGGATCTCACACTGTAGTTCAGGCTAGCCTGGAGCTCATTATATAACCCAACTTGGCCTTGAACTCGTGATAATTCTCCTGCCTTAGCTTCTCACAGGTGTGCATCATTGCATCTGGCTTTCCAGTTCTGTTCTCCCACCAACCCCAACTCTGCTTCCTTTAAAAGTGTTAGTCTAGGGCTGGAGAAATGGCTTAGAGGTTAAGAGCACTGACTGCTCTTCCAGAGGTCCTGAGTTCAATTCCCAGCAACCACATGGTGGCTCACAACCATCTGTAATGAGATCTGGTGCTGTCTTCTGGCCACAAGAACACGTGTAGCAATACTGTATACATAATAAATAAATCAAAAAAAAAAAAAGAAAGAAAGAAAAAGGAAAAAGAAAAGAAAAACCCACATGCTATCATAAAACTTGAATAAAAATGCAATAGTAAAAATTAAAACTAAAATAAAAGAATACTACAGTATCAGTCAATACCTTCCACTCTAGGTGAATGTGGGGTCTACAACCTGCTTTACTGCCTTCTGCTAACTCAGATGAGAAAAAAAGCAGGCTTAGACAAGAATTGTATCAGGGAGCAAGAAAAGAGATACCATGATAAATGAAGACATCATGGGAATAGGAAGAGGCAGGGTGCCGGAGAAGCTCTCAGGAATCCGCAAAGATGACCCCACCTTGGACTACAAACAATGGTCTAGAGGGTGCCTGACTGATCTACTCTGGTGACCGGTCTAGTGAATACCCTAACTGTCATCATAGAGCCTTCATCCAGTGACTGATGGAAGCAGATGCAGAGATCCACAGCTGGGTGCCAGCTGAGATCCGGGATTCCAACCAATGAGAGAGAGGAGGGATTCTGTGGGCAGGGGACGTGGAGATCATGATGGGAAGACGTGCAGAGATGACCAGCCACACTAGTGGAAACCCATGAACTGTGGACTAATAGCTATGGAGCCCCCATAGGACTAGACTAGGCCCTCTGGCTACCAGAGACAGTTGTTTAGCTCGAACTGTTTGGGGGGTGCCCAGGCAAGGGGATCGGGATTGTCCCTGGTGCATGGCGGGCTTTTTGGAGCCCAGTGTGTGGGTGTGACACCTTGCACAGACTTGGTGCAGGGGGGAGGGGCTTGGACCTGCCTCAGCTGAGTGTGCCAGGCTCTGCTGACTCCCCCAGGGGGGACTCTGATGTGGAAAATGTGGGAATGGGGGCTGGGAAGAGGGGGGAATCTATGGTTGGTATGTAAAGTGAATAGAAAATTTCTTAATAAAAAATGGAAAAAAAGAAATAGATCATAAAACAAAACAAAACAAAAAAAAAGAATTGTATCAGGGATGAAGGTCAAAGATCAAGCAAGTATAAAACAAACCCCTCGTGGATAGAACAGGTCATACAAGGCACGGTACCATAATAATGAGTGATTTAAGGACCTACCCACTCTCATATTTAGGTAGGTTATCCAAAATAAAAATCAACAAAGAAATCTAAAACTGCACCACAGAGCAAGTGAATCTAGGAGGTAGTTGTAGAATATTCCATCCAAGATACACAGACTCTGCTTACTTTCCCGAAGCCCATGGAATATTCTCTGAAACAGACCACATTCTCGACAAGTCAAGTCTTACTAAATAAAAAAGAACCAAAATAATCCTACATCAGATCTTAGTGCAATAAAAAGAAATCAGTAGCGCCAGGTGTTGTGACACACACCTTTAATCTCAGCACTTGGGAGGCAGAAGAAGGCGGAGCTCTGTGAGTTTGAGATCAGCCTAGTCTACAAAGTGAGTTCCAGGACAGCCAGGGCTGTTACACAGAGAAACCCTGTCTCAAAAACCCAAAAAAAAGAAAAGAAAGAAATGAGTAGCATGGAAAACTCCAGAAGCTGGGGAAGGGGTGAGGTGACTCAGCAGATGCCACCAAGCCTGAAGACTCGACTTCAACCCTTGGGAGTCACAAGATGAAAGGAGAGAACCAATTGTTGCAAATTATCCTCTGACCACCACATGCATAGGATGGCATGTATGCACACACAGACAGAGAGACAGACACACACACACACACAATCAATTTTAAAAAAAAACAAAATTTTTTGTTTGACAGGTTTCACATAGAATGCCTTGATACTGACCACCCTCACTTCCTGTCTACCCTCCTCACAAATCTCTCTCTAAGGGTCACATCCGTTCATTGAATTTTGTGACTCTCCAGAATCAACCACGGCGGTCTGTGTGGGTCTGGGTTTGCAGCTTATCCTCTGGAGCCTCGTGGACTCAGCAGAGAGTCATGAGTAAAGATGGCCCTTGCTCCTCTCACAGAATCACAGATAGCCATAGATAAGAAGGATAGAGCCCTTTGAGCCTCTCCCCTTGGTCTCAAGTGGGCCATGGGCCGGTACTGAAGCTTGAGGCCAGTTAGTGCTTACGATAGAGGTATTGAGTCTAGAGAAATGGTGTTTCATAGCCCTTCAGTACCTGTATCTTCTAGCTCTTACATAGGTACAACCCCCTCTTCTGAAGTATCCCCTAGGCTTTAAAAGGGGTGGTATAAGTGACTTGGGTAGGGTTGGACCACAGATTTCCTCATCTTGGCCAGCCAAGAGTCTCTGCTTTTTTGTAGGGAGGGACTTCTTTGGTGAAGGCTAAGAGCAGCTTTTGTCTATGGACATAAGCATAAGACATTTAGAAGGCAGGTTGCCGCTTCATCAATTTAGTTAAATGTGCTTCCTGAATGGGCCGACCACCTCCACAGCCGGGGTTGTTAACCATGCTTACTGTTCCAGGCCCCTATGAAGCGGGTCTTGAATCCATTCAGAGGACTGGTTATGGCCTCAACAACCAACCACTGTTGCACAGGTGGCATGTCTTGCTTTCCAGATGGCTTTTTAAATAATTTATTACTTATTTATTGGATTTTTTTTGTTTTGTTTTTTGTTTTTCAAGACAGGGTTTCTCTATGTAGCTTTGCACCTTTCCTGGATCTCGCTCTGTAGACCAGGCTGGCCTCGAACTCACAAAGATCCTCCTGGCTCTGCCTCCCGAGTGCTAGGATTAAAGGTGTGGGCCACCACTGCCCGGCTTATTTATTGGATTTTTGAGCAGGGTTTCTCTGTGTAACCCTGGCTGTCCTGGAACTCACTCGATAGACCAGGCTGGCCCCGAACTCACAGAGATCCACCTGCCTCTGCCTCCTGAGTGCTGGGATTAAAGGTGTGCACCACCGCCTGGCAAAGATTTTTACTTTTATCAAAACAATTTGACGGGGTTGGGGATTTAGCTCAGTGGTAGAGCGCTTGCCTAGCAAGCACAAGGTCCTGGGTTCAGTCCTCAGCTCTGAAAACAACAACAACAACAAAAACAAACCAATTTGACAAAATTCCAGAGAAGAGTCAGAGTGACTGATTAGTACCCAACGTTACTGTCAAAGCTTCTGAAGGAGCCACAGAATGTTTTCAGTTCCATTGGGGGCTCGAGGCCAGGGGTGGGGGGGGTGGGGGGGTGGGGGGGAGTGGGGGGGTGGGGGGGTGGGGGGTGGAGGGAGTGGGGGGAGGATGATGAGACATATGCCATTATGAATATAAGGAAAACCAGAGCTCAGGGTTCTTAGTCTAGTTAATAAAAAAATTTAAGACTGGACTCAAGGACAATTTTCTTAGGGTGTAAAAGGGAAAAAAAACCCAAAAGTCAAACAAGTTGTAAATATCAACAGCTACCTAGATAGAAACAATGGAGAAGTGAGGGGAAAAGTCGTGAGGTACAGGGGAAGGACTCCAGTTCTGGCCAGTACCACCCCACCCCACCCCACCCCCAAAGGCAGAAAAAATACAGAGGAAAAGGTGTGCCCTTCAGACTCTCAGAAAGGCTGGCAGTCCCAGCCAAAGCTCATGGTGGGCCATAGGGACTGTGCTGGGATAGGAATCCTGAGGAAGAGTACACATCTCATTGAAGAAGAATTATCTATCCCACCTGTTCGTTAGTGTGACTCGGGGTGAGCCTGCCTTTCTAGGTCAGTCCTTTGGCCAGGTGACTGACATGCCCCACTGAATCGCCAGGTCTCCGCCAAGGCCAGAGACTCTCCTGACTAGGAGGTTTTCCTGGATGGGCCTTCACTGCACGCTCTAACACTGTCTTCCTTTAGAGTGGTATCTATGCATGACGCCGCCACTCACAGCATCTGATTCACCAAGATTTGGGGAAGTAGATTACCTACTGGATTAGACCATTGGGACAGCTGTAAATATGAATCAGACTTGTTTTAAAGGCAAAATTGTATAAACACAGGAAGAGTATTTTGACCCAGTTGAAATGTATATCTGTTTGACAATATCACTTAGGATATTGGAAATTTGAGACATATTTAAACTAAGCAAGTTTATGGCTATAGGTCCTCACTAGGAGGAACTGTTAAAGAATACATTCTGAGCCAGGCAGTAGTGATGCACACCTTTAATCCCAGCACTCCAGAGGCAGGCAGATCTCTGTGAGTTCAAGGCCAAGCCTGGTCTTCAGAGTCAGTTCCAGAACAGGCTCCAGAGCTACACAAAGAAACCCTGTCTCAGAAGAAGAAAAAAAAAAAAAAAAAGAATACATTCTGGCCAGGCAGTGGTGGTGTACGCCTTTAGTTCCAGTGCTTGGGAGGCAGAGGCAGGCAGATCTCTCTGAGTTTGTAGACAGCCTGGTCTACAGAGTGAGTTCCAAGACAGCCAGGGCTACACAGAGAAATACTACTATCTTGAAAAACCAAAAAAAAAAAAAAAAAAATCATTCAGGCAAATAGATGTAAAATCATGCTGTATAGGGTAACCCAGACACCAAAAGATAAACATGGTATGTATTTGCTTATACGTGGCTATCAGCTAACCAAGTTACAATCTGTAGACCCAGAGAGGTTAGGTATAGAGAAAGGGACTGGTGGGGGGTGGGGCATGCACATGGATCTCTCTGGGAAAGGGAAATAGATTTTATGGGTAGACTGGGGGCGGGGCAAGAATGGGGACAAGAATGGGATGACCATGTGGGGAGGGGAGATGGGGTTGAATGAGAGATATGAGGAGAGACAGCAAGAACTGAGGGACACTGAGGTGGGTATGGGAACCTAGTGCAGTGGAAACTTCCTATAATACATGTTAGTGATCCTAATGAAGCCTCCAGATAATGAGATGGAGTCCCAGCTGGTCGTCTCTTGTCACCAAACAAACCTTCCAGTACCAAAACTGGGTTACATCCAATTGAGTTGTTGGCTAAAGGGGTCCCATGGAAATCCCCACACAACCCAGGCTGTTGCCAAGATAACAGGTTGCTCTCCGCAAACTGACAGCCCCATTGCTGAAGACAGCACCCACAGAACTCACTGACCATCGAGAGGGTGAACTGGTGTCTGCATAGAACTTCACCCCGACATCGCAGTATGTTTGGTACAGGGAGGTACTCTGTAGGCTGCCCAAAGAGTTGCAAACACCCACCCAAGCCAACTACAAAACCTATGATCTACAATCTGTGCTGTCTGCAAAATATGCTGCTAGGTCAACAGTGGCACAAAGCTATGGGAGTAACCAGCCAGCGTGTGGTTTGACTTAAGGCCCAGTCCGTGAGACGGAACCGTACCTGACACTGCTTAGGTGACCAAGAACCAGAAACCAAATAGCCCAGAGGCTAGGGTAAAACCAAATACCACTGGTCTAAAAAATTTTTAAAAAGGTAAAAATGACTCCTACTGACATTCTGCTGTACTCATAGATCAGTGCCTTGCTCAGCCATCATCAGAGAGGCTTCCTCCTGCAGCAGATGGGAACAAATACAGAGACTCACAGCCAGACTTTATACACAGAGAGAGACCTTGGAACACGTAGCTCTAAATGGGATTGTCTCCATCAAGTTCCTCCCTGCAGAGCTCAGGGAACCCCAAAGAAGAGGAGGTGGAAAGAGTGTAAGACCAGGCTGGCCTCAAACTCAGAGATCTGCCTGCCTCTGCCTCCCGAGTGGGGGGATTAAAGTCATGGGCCACCGCCACCACCTGTCTCCAGATGGATTCTTTTTACTTCCTTTATCCTGGTTCATCTCCCATGGACCCCCAATCCTGCTCTCCCATCTCCCCACCCAAACTTTCCCACCCACAGTACCACCCTCTTTCTCTCCACCTACGCTCTACTATTGCCCTCCCCTGAGTGTCCCTCCCCCATCCTGGTCCTTGTCCCTGGCTTGCACAGGCACATTATGCTGTATGAGGCACACATCGCTCTAAAGAGTTGAAGCTAGGCTCTTCACATGAGAGAGACCATGCATCAGTTTTTCCTTTAAGGCCCGGTTAACTCACTTAAAAAGAATTTTCCCCCAATTCCATTTTCCTGCTAATTTCTTTTTTCTTTATTGCTAAGTAATATTCCATTGTGTATATGTATCACATCTTCACTATCCTTTCATCAGTTATTTAGTATCCAGGCTGCCTTTGTTTCCTAGCTATTATGAATAGGGCAGCAATGAACATGAATATTCGGGCATCTCTGTCATTGGCATAGGGCCTGACCTTGGGTGTATGCCCAGGAGTGGTATGGCTGTGTCATATGGTGGTTTTATCTAGTTATTGCCTTGTTTGTCTGATTTTTAGACAAACTCTCCCTGTGTCACCCAGGCTGGCCTCAAACTCACAGAGATATGCCTGCCTGAAGCCTCCTGAGTGCTGGGATCCAAGGCATCATGTACTACCATAGTTTTTTGAGCAAATTCCAGACTGATTTCCTTTTTTCTTGTTTTTTAAAGAATGCGTTTGTTTTTTAAAAAATAGATCTATTTTTTTTATGTATACAGTGTTTTGTCTGTATGTTTGCCTGCACACCGGAAGAGGGCACCAGACTGATTATAGATGGTTGTGAGCCACTACGTAGTTGCTGGGAATTGAACTCAGGACCTCTGGAAGAGCAGTCAATGCTCTTAACCTCTGAGCCATCTCTCCAGCCCTAGACTGATTTCCAAAGTGGCTACACTAGTTTACACCTCTACCAACAGCACTTCAGCATTGCCATTTCCCCACATCTTGGCCAGCATTAGATGTCATTAGTATTCTTTTTCTTTTTAAGATTTATTTATTATGTATATAGTGTTTGTATGCCTGCAGGCCAGAAGAGGGCACCAGATCTCATTATAGATGGCTGATGGCTGTAAGCCAGCCACCATGTGGTTGCTGGGAACTGAACTCAGGACCTCTGGAAGAGCAGCCAGTGCTCCTAACCTCTGAGCCATCTCTCTAGCCCCAATGTCACTGGTATTCCTGCTGGTAGCTATTCTGAGTGGGGTGAGATAGAATCTTTCTTCCTTCCTTCCTTCCTTCCTTCCTTCCTTCCTTCCTTCCTTCCTTCCTTCCTTCCTCTCTCTCTCTCTCTCTCCCTCCCTCTCTCTCTCTCTTTCTTTCTATTTTTAATGAAAAATACAGAACACTTCCTGAATCTGCATGCTAGCCTCAAGTAGAGGCCATGATTATCTTCTCTGTATTGTTCCAATTCAAGTCCATGTGCTTCTGAATCCAGCACTGAGATGAATCCGAAAGAGGTCTTAATCTTCATTTTCCTAATAGATAAGGATGGTGAACACTTTTAAGTGTCTCCTGAGGAGGCAGAGGCAGGTGGATCTCTGTGAATTCAAGGCCAGCCTGAAGGGAGCAGGCAAAAGCACCTGGCTTGAGTACTGCCATTTTGACTTCAGACTCCATTTTACCTGTAGGTTCCCAGGCCCCAGAGGAGCTGAGAACTTTCTAATGGCTGATCAACCTCCTCCCTAAACCATAGAAATAGTCGCCATCCATCTTTACTTCTCTGAAACATTATGGCTGCCCCTAACAACAGAAAAAACAAATGAATCTGATTGGTTGGACTGAAAGGCTTGCTTTGTATGTTGGTTGACAATGGTGGAACACACAAGGAAGGTCCCAAACTTTTGATTCCTGATTGGTGAAAATTGTCACTGTAACTTGATGACAAATGGGTTTGTGATTTTTGTGCTTATAAACCTCACTTCTGCCCCTGCTCGGGGATGTCAGGAGGAAAAAGACTCCCGAGTCCTTATACTGTAGCCCTGATGAATGATCAGTGCCCTGCTTATGTGGTGATTTAATAAAATCTTTGGAACCCATAAGTGTTGTTTCTCTCCTTCCTCGTGGCACAAAACGGGCTAGGTGTAACGAGCCAAAGCTATATAGTGAGATCCTGTCTCAAAACAAAACAAAAATGTCTCCTAGCCATGTGCATTTCTTCTTTTGAAAACGTTGTGCTTAGTTCTGTAGCCCACTTCTAACTGGATTGTAAAGATTCCCATCAGAGCCTCCTCTTCCCTCCACTGAACGTCTCCTTTGCTGTGCAGAAGGTTTTGAATTTCCTGGGATGCTGCTGTCAGCAGCTGGTCTTCTTTCCTGGGCTATTGGAATCCTAGGTAGAAAATTACTACTGGACTGGAGAGAGAGCTCAGCTGACTGCTTTTCCAGAGGACCAGGGTGCGATTGCCAGTACCCAGCTGGGAACTCAGCCGGGAGGCAAAGGAAGGCAGATCTCTGTGGTTTCAGGCAAGCTCTGTTTACATAGTGAGTTCCAGGACAGCCAGGACTACGTAGAAAGACCTTGTCTCAAACAAACAAACAACAAACAAACAGACAAACAAAAACATTCCACACACACACACACACACACACACAGCTGTTCACAACCAACCTGCCCCTCTAGTTGCAGTGGATCTATTGCCCTTTTCTGGCTTCTGGGGGTACTGCACACACACACACACACACACACACACACACACACACACACACGGGCAAAACACCTACAGATATTAAATACATAGATAAATAGATAGATAGATAGATAGATAGATAGATAGATAGATAGATTACCTATACCTACATGTTGGAGCACACTCCCTACCTTTCTCTCTAGCAATTTCAGAGTATCCAATCAGGTCCAATCCACTTGGGTTTGAGTTACAAGGTGAGAGACAGGGATTTGGTTTCATTCTTCTATGTGCTGACACCCACATTTTCCAGCATCGGCTGCTGAAAATGCTGTCCCTTTCTCAATGTTCATTTTTTGGCAACTTTGTCAAAATCAGATAGCTGTAGTTTCATGGACTTATATCTGAGTATTCTCTTCCAGTGATCTATATATCTGCTTTTCTGTTATTAACATACTGTTCATAGTACTATGGCTCTGTAGAATGATCTGAGATCAGATAGAATGATAGCTTCCATGGTGTTATTTTTGTTTAGGATGGCTTTGGTTATGCTTGGTTTTTTGTTTGTTTGTTTGTTTTCTGCTTCCACACAAACTCTAAAAGCATTTTCTCAGTTGGATAGTGGCGCACACCTTTAATCCCGGCACTTGGGAGGCAGAGGCGGGTGGATATCTGGGAATTCAAGGCCAGCCTGGTCTACAGAATGAGTTCCAGGATAGCCTGGGTTGTTACACACACACACACACACACACACACACACACACACACACACACACACACCAAAAAACTAAAACCAAAACCCAAAAATAACCCTGTCTCAAAAAAACCAAAAAAAAAAAAAAAAAAAAAAAAGTTTTTTCTACCTGTGAAAAATGGCCCTGGATTTTTTTTCTGGGCAGGGGATGTGGCATGTTCTAGTCAGGGTTATCATTGCCGTGATCAAATACTATGATCAAAGCCACCTGGGGAAGAAAGTGTTTCTTTGCTTACACTTCCACAGCACTGTTCATCACTGGAGGAAGTCAGGACAGGAACTGAAACAGGGAAGGAACCGGAGGCAGGAGCTGATGCAGAGGTCATGGAGGGGTGCTGCTTACTGGCTCAATTCCCCTGGTTTGCTCAGCCTGCTTTCTTATAGAACCGAGGACCAGCCCAGGGATGGTACCACCCACACTGGGCTGGGCCCTCCCCATCAATCACTAATTAAGAAAATGCCCTACAGACTTGCTTACAGCCCCATTTTATGGAGGCATTTTCTTTTTTTATTTATTCTTATTTTATGTACAATGGTGTTTTGCCTGCATACATGTCTGTGTGAGGGTGTCAGATCTTAGAGTTACAGACAGTTGTTACCTGCCATGTGGGTGCTGGGAATTGAATCCTAGGCCTCTAGAAGAGCTCTTAATTGCTGAGCCAGCCCCTGGAAGTATTTTCTTTTCTTTTTCTTTCTTTCTTTCTTTCTTTCTTTCTTTCTTTCTTTCTTTCTTTCTTTCTTTCTTTTCTTTCTTTCTTTCTTTCTTTCTTCTCTCTCTCTCTCTCTCTCTCTCCCTCTCTCTCTCTCTCTCTCTCTCCCTTCCTTCCTTCCTTCCTTTCTTCCTTTCTCTGTGTAGTTTTGGTGCCTTTCCCGTATCTCGCACTGTAGACCAGGCTGGCCTTGAACTCACAGAGATCCGCCTGCCTCTGCCTCCTGAGTGCAGGGAATAGAGGTGTGCGCCACCTCACCCAGTGGCCCTGGAATTTTATTGGGATTGTGTTGAATCTGTAGATTACTTTTGGGTAAAATGGCCACTTTCACAATATTAATTCTTCCAACCCACAAGCATGGGAGGTCTTCTCATTTCTGGTGTCTTCCTCAGTGTGTCAACTTGACATGCCTGAGAAGAGGGAGCCTCAGCTCTCAGCTGAGGAAGCGCCTCCATCAGATAGGTCTGGGAGGCATTTTCTTGGTTTGTACTCGATATGGAAGTGTTCAGCCCACTGTGGGCAGTGAGTGACATCCCTGGCCAGATGGGCCTGGGCTGTATAAAAAGGAAGCTGATGAGCAAGCCAGGAGAGTGAAGTCAGAGCAGCAGTCCTCTACGGTCTCTGCTTCAGCTCTTGCCTCCAAGTTTAAAGAGGAGAGATCTCCTTTGGTAGTCTTGAGACTGCTTTCAGACCCCCCACTCTACCCTACCTCATCCTGCCCTGAGACTGCCTGCCTGAGAAGGGTGATCAAGTTTCACATCTCTTAAATCTCCTCTCCCTCTCTAAAATCTAACAGTCTGCAATGACCTGGCATCCAGGAGGAATTTACTTTCCTGACACAGAATTAAACTGTTGAACTGTTGGTGTCTGCTTTTGTAAGCCAGCTTGCCTCTTCCTCTTTCTGGGGAAGAAAAAAAAAACAACAAAAATAAAAATAAAAAAAACCCAACATAGGTCTGTTCTTCTCCCTTTAGTGACCAACACCAATAGCTGCTTAAACAGCAAATTCTGTTTGCTAAAATAAAATTGTTCTAAGGAAACAGAACCTGTGACCTCTGCTTCGGTTAAGATTGCCTTGGGACAGGGCGGTGCTGGTGCATGCTTTTAATCCCAGCACTGGAGAGGCAGAGGCAGGCAGATCTCTGAGTTCGAGGCCATCCTAATCTATAGAGTAAGTTCCAGGACAGCCAGGGCTACACAGAGAAACCCTGTCTTCAAAAACCAAAAACTAAAGGAAAAAAGACTACTTATACATTGAGTTTTGTTTTGGAGATAGTAAAGATGTTTTTGTAAATTTTGGTTTGGTTTTTCCCCCTCTTTGGTTTTTGTTTTTTTTTGAGACAGGATTTCTCTGTGTAGCCCTGGCTATCCTGGGACTTGATTTGTAGACCAGGCTGGCCTCAAACTCACAGAGGGCTGAGATTAAAGGCCTGTGCCACCATCTGGCCAGGAGCTAAACCATACTTGTGGGGGATAGAGAGATGTCTCAGTGGTTAAGAGAACTGGCTGCTCTTCCAGAGGACCAGAGTTAGATTCCTAGCACTCATATGACTCATACTCTTCTATAAGTCCAGGCCAAGGGTATCTGATGCCTTCTTCAGCCTTGAGGGCACTAGGCATCACACACATTAAATAAATAAAATTAAAAACAACAACATGGGGCTGGAGAGATGGCTCAGAGGTTAAGAGCACTGGCTGCTCTTCCAGAGGTCCTGAGTTCAATTCCCGGCAACCACATGGTGGCTCACAACCATCTGTAATGAGATCTGGTGCCCTCTTCTGGCCTGCAGTGCAGGCAGAACACTGTATACTAAATAAATGAATAAATGAGTAAATTAAAAAAAAAAATAAATAAACAACAACATGCTTTCGGAGCCAGAGAGATGGCTCAGGGGTTAAGAACACTGGCTGCTCTTACAGAGGACCCAGGTTGAATTCCCAGCAACTACATGGCAGCTCACAGCTGTCTATAACTCCAGTTCTAGGGGATCTGACACCATCAGGTAAATGTGCAGGCAAAACACCAATACACATAAAATACAAATAAATAAATAAAATATTTTTGAAAACCTTTGTTTTGGAGGAAGTGAGAATTTTAAGCATATAAGTAAAATATATTTTTTTCATTGTGTTGATTCAAATGATTCCAAACATAAGAGAATGAAGTGATGGATTTTATGCTGTTTGCACACAAAAAAAACCTGGCCAGTTGTGTGGGTTCACAAAGAAAAGGACAAAGCCTGACTGATCTGATGTGCAAGACATCAATAACTGGAAAGACTGTAAAGATGATTCAGATGAAGACTTGACTAATGTGACTGTTATGCCCAGATCACCACCCCAAAGAGACCACTGAAGACCAAGGATGTCCAGAATGCAACAGCAAGGTTTATTCTATAGATACAAGTCTAGACAGGGAACTCATTCCTACCCCCAATACAGTGAGGCAGGGAGGAGTTGCTCTTTCTTTGTGAGGCTAGCTATTTAAAGGCAAAAACTGAAAGCCCTTCAGGGTGGTGGGGGGATTTGGCATGGGTGCAACTCGGACTGGTTTATTTTTATTTTTGAAGATCTCTGTTCTCTTTTAATTGGGTGAGGGTATGTAACCTTTGAATTTACTGGTTGAGGTTTACAATTATCATTTTGGGGGCTGTCCAGGACAAGTCCCAGGCTCTGTCCTTGAGCAGCCATGGAGGCTGGCTGGCCTTGCACATGCTTACTGGGGGGGGGGGGGGGGGGGGTGCTGACTCAGTGGCCCAGACTCTATCCTTGAGCTGCCATAGAGGCAGGCTGGTCTAGCATGTTCACATTGACCCATGCACATAGCTCTAAGTTGGTGAGGGGTCCCAGACAGTAAACAACTGGCTGAACCTTGAACAGTCAGAGTACGTGCAGAAAGGGAGCTACTGCAAGGACTATGTCTTTTGTTCATGGCCCTCCCAGAAACGGCTTGCTTAAGTCTCAGGAAACTGAAATTGAGGCCTGATCTCGGAGAGAAGACTGAGCAGCCTGTTATAGCATCTGCTTGGTCCTTTCAACTGTTTCTCCCATGTGTTGGACAGACACATGGTGGTGTGTAGATGTAGATTTGCCAGTAGGTGGAGCAGATGATTCACAAAACAGCGATAGTTTAAAAAAAAAGAAAGAAAGAAAGAAAGAAAAGAAAGCTAGATCTGATGGAAGTAGGGACTATAAGGTCCACTGTCATCATCAGGATTTTGAGAAACTAGAATGACTCCTGCAAGATTTCACAATTGAGAGAATTCCTGGCTTGATACCCCTAAAAGCAAATGCTGTATTTATCTCCTTTATCCCATTTTCAATCTCTCTCTCTTTTTTTTAGACTTGATATCAATTATGGGTTGATAATGGATCACTGTATGGGGCAATTCAAATCAGCTAAGGCAATATCCTTATGCATGAATAGTCCCCAGAATTCCATATGTTGAGATCCTGGGCAATCAATTCAGCAGCTGTGATGAGTAAATGAATTTCCCCCAAGTCTCCTTCCTTACCTTCACAAAGCTGCTGATATGGCAGCCGGCTCTTAGCCTAGGGAAGGATAAGTACCTTGAGAGGCTAGGACATGGACTTTAAATGGGCTGAAACCAACTGATTGATACCTTAAACAGATGCCCTGTTAATCCTCCAGTGTATCTTTCAGGATCGTTCCACTCGTGTATTTTTCAAAAACAAATGATGCATTTATCTAAGTTATTCTAATATCAATAAAAACTCAGGAATCAGGGGCTGGAGAGATGGCTCAGTGGTTAAGAGCACTGACTGCTCTTCCAGAGGACCTGAGTTCAATCCCAACAACCACATGGTGGCTCACAGCCATCTGTAATGCGATCTGGCGCCCTCTTCTGACCTGCACTCATACATGCTGTATACATAATAAATAAATCTTTTTTTTAAAAAAATCAAATATCCAGATAAAAACTTGACTGATTCTAAAAAAAAAAAAACAAAACCAAACTTGACTGATCATAGAAGCAGTGGTGAGTCACCCGTGCCCCTCTCCCTCTCTCTCCCTCTCTCTCTTCCCCCTTCCTCCCTCTCTCCCTCTCTCTCTCCTCCCCTATCCAAAAGGCCCTCAAATCTCTCTAAGCTCCTCCCTACTACTTCCTGTGTCTCTCTAAATGTATCCTGGGTCCTCCAAAACCTCTGCCGCTAATTCCGGTCAGCCAGTCACTGACTTGACGCTCTGATTCAGGGTAAACTTTATTGGCTATCTTGAACAAATATCCTGCAACACTGTGTGCTTCACATTATTGTATGTAGATGACTTGTCAGGGTCTGATGTATGTTAGCTAAAAGTAATGGACAGCCTGAGACTGTTTTTGAAACCTATATATTTGGGATCATTTGGCCTTTAAGCTTTTACATCTCTTGGCATGGAGGACAAAGAGAGCTGTACGTTGTAGCTTAAGAGTCTACATTTTAGACTAGATTTATATTTTCATTGTCAGAAGGGCAAATGAGTGGAAAAAATTGTTAGTACATTATTGGGTTTTTAAATTTTCCTGTTTTGTTTTCATCTTGTATCTTGGCTGAAAAAACTTTTTTTTTTTGAGACAGGATTTCTCTTCTCAATTTATGTTAATAACAGTGGTTTTTTTCTTTTTCTTTTTTTTAAATGTCTACATTCTTCCTAATAAACTGTTGCAAGATTTCTTGGGGGAAAAAAAAATTAAAACCTCTAACAATCTAACAGACTGTGAAGTAAGCAGCTTTTGTTACCATGAGCAGATACTCCAGAGAATCAATTATTTGGGGTGCCGAATTTAAAAACTTGAAGCTGGGGGTTGAGGATTTAGCTCAGTGGTAGAGCTTGCCTAGCAAGGCCCTGGGTTCGGTCCTCAGCTGGGGGGCGGGGTTTGAAGCTAGGGTCATTACCCCTGCTGCTTTGGGGTCTGTGGTGAGGCATCGCATCAGGTGGCAGTGTAGACGGAAGAAATGATTTACCTCACGGAGGCTGGACAGGAAAGAGAAAGAAAGGAAAGGAAAGGGCCAGACTCCAGTACCAAGGCCACACCCCGGAGACCCTACCTTCCCGTACCAGGCTACGTCTAGAAGTCCCACCACTTCCTAAGTTTCATGACTGAAGTTTAAGTCTTACACTCACGGGCCTGGGGAAATCTGCAGAGCTTAGGTTCGGCCTAAAGCCATAGTAAAAACAACAACAACAAAACCCCTCAAATTAAAAGAAACAAAAGTTAAGCCAGGCATGGTGGTACACACACACTGGGAAACATGAGGATTTTAAGTTTGAGGACAGTCTGGACTACATACTAAGACCAGACCAAAAAAAAAAAAAAAAAAAAAAAAAAAAACAACAACAACAACAACAAAAAGCCGGGCGGGGTGGCGCATGCGCCTTTAATCCCAGCACTCGGGAGGCAGAGGCAGGAGGATCTCTGTGAGTTCCGGCCAGCCTGGTCTACAGAGTGAGCTCCAGGACAGGTACCAAAGCTACACCGAGAAACCCTGTCTCGAACAAAACAAAACAAAACAAAAACAAACAAACAAACTAAAAAAAATCAACTATAGGCCAAGACACCAAGGCTGTGCCTGGCCCTTGTCCGGTGGGTGTGGCTGAAATTGAGCAAGTATATGGTGGAGAGATGGGAGAAAAAGAGAAGCCAAGTCTGTGCTCTGTGAAGAGAGGTGGAAATGGAGTCACGATGGCGGTGAGGAACGCGCACCTGAGGCCACGTGATGTCTGGGCCTGTGCTGCCGAGACCCGTGTCTGTGTTCCTACTGCAGCCGGGGTCTGTGGAGATGATGTCCGTGGCTGTGTTACCTAGGAAGCCTGCGCATGTCCGAGGTCTGTACTGTAGCCTGAAGCAGTGTCGATGTCTGAGGGTGTGCTGAGCTGGCTCCTCCCACCCCGGCCACCTCCAGGGGGCACCACTGGTGATGTGGGTGTGGGAGAGCTGGCCCTTTCACCCCATAGCAGATGGAAGGAAATGTGGCAGTGGCCATGAGCCCAGGTGTAGAGATTTTTTATAGGAAAAAAACCACAAGCTGGGAATTGGCAATTTGGGATTGGGTAGAAGGGATTTGGGGCAAGGTAATTTTTTTGAAACTATTGGTCTAGAATTTGGGCACAAAACCACATTTGAAACCGCTGGGTTAGACTTTTGGCGGGGAACCGCAACCCGCTGGACAGGATTATCTGGACTGCTCCGCAGGATTATCTAGATATCTTCAAGGGCCATAAACTGCAGACAGGAGGATACTGCCCTGTGTCTGTCTGTTCGAGTCGTCATGGCACGTTCCTGAGGTCCTTCCTGGAGCTGAGTTCAGCAGGTGGTCTGAGACGGTGGCCCTCTCCCTAAGATGGAGCCTGTGCAGTCAAGTCAGACTTCACACTTCCCATTCCCCACCTTGCTTCCCGTCAGCTGCAGGACCCACAGCCTGTCTAACCCAGGGCTTCTTTCGTTTTACCTTTAAACTCTAATACATTGTCCTTCAGCTTCTGTTTTGATCATTCTTAACTTCTTTCATTACCAAAAGTAAGAACCTCAACAGGGGACCCTGCTTCCCAGGTATCATAAAATGGCTCTCCCCAAGACTTTCCGAAACTTATTTTTCTGGGGGGTGGGGTGGGGTGGGGTTTCAAGACAGGGTTTCTCTGTGTAGCCCTGGCTGTCCTGGAACTTGCCCTGTAGACCAGGCTGACCTCGGACTCAGAGATTGGCTTGCTTCTGTCTGTGCTGGGATTAAAGGCGTGTGCCACCACCACTGCTGGGCGGTAATTCTTTCCTGCCTTTTTAATTATTTAATTAACTAGCTCCTGAGTGCTGAGATTAAAGGAGTGTGTCACCACGCCCAGCTATTATATTTTTTTTTTTACTCTTTTGGGGGGCCCTCCACCCAGCTCCCAAATAAATCACACATGAGGCTTATGATTATAAATGTCCAGGCTTAGCTTAGCTTGTTTCTAGCCAGCTTTCCTTAACTTATCCTGTTTACCTTTTGCCTCTGGGCTTTTCCTGTTCTCTTACTTCTGTAAATCTTACTCTTACTCCGTGGCTTGCTGTGTAGCTGGGTGGCTGACCCTGGATCCTCCTCCTTCTCTGGCTCCTCCTTTTCAATCCCTCTTCCCAGATTTCTCCTTCTATTTATCCTCTCTGCATGCCAGCCCCTCCTGTCCTTTCTCCTGCCTCGATGTTGGCTAGTTCTTTATTAGACCATCAGGTGTTTTAGACAGGCACAGTAACACAGCTTCACAGAGTTAAACAAATGCAACATTAAAGAAAAAGTAACACACCTTAAACTAGTATTCTACAACTTATTTTTGTGTATGGATCTTTTGTCTCCATCTGTCTGTGTACCAAAAGCTGCCCCCTCCACCAGCAGCAGCAGGATGGGTGACAGCCGAGAGCTGGGAACCTGGTGCACTCACCGAGAGCAGTCTCAAAACCCAAACGGACTATAGCTCCGTAGTAATGCGCTTACTTAGGTGTGAAAGCCCTGGACTCACAGCATCACAGTGGCCATTTCCAACTCACTGTTTTAGAGTCAAGATGGTATATGTGCTTTAATAACAATGCAAATAGAAACTGGTAACATGTGGAGAATTTTTATCTGTAGACCTCGTGAGGCAACGTGGAAAGCACCTCGCTCACCCACGCTCTTAAACACTAAATCCCATTCATAAACTGAGTGTGATTGTAGCCAAAATAAGTTGGCTGTTTTTACCAGTCAGCAACTCAAATTCATACAGAAAAAAAAAATGTTAAAGATGGAGCACTTTCTCCACACTGGTGACTTGGGCTATTCTGAGTAGGGCAATACCCACTGATGAAGACTGGTGAAGACTGACTGCCCAGTATTCCTAAAGCATCTCTGTCAGTGTGGGGCTTTGGCCATTGTTAGAATCAATCCCCTGGGTCTGTACCTAGTGTTAACTGTTCTGACCTCTTTTCTGGATACCAACAGGCCAAAACTGTTCCTTATCCATCATCATCGTGGCCTTTGTTTACAGTGTTCTGCCTGCATGTCTGTCTGAACCACTTGCAAGCCTGGCATCCAGAGGCAGAAGAGTTATCAGATTTCTGGAACAGTAGTTGTGGAGCACCCTGTGGGTGCCAGGAACCAAACCTAAGTCCTCCGCAAGAGCACCCAGTGCTCTTAACCACTGAGCCTTCTCTGTATCTCTTCACCTCACTTCTCCAGCTGCTTCTCCGGTACTGTTTTTTCATTCCTAGCACGTAATTGGAAGGCAGAGGACAAAGTTTAAAGAATGTTGGGTTTAGCCCGGTGGTGGTGGCACACACCTTTTTAATCCCAGCACTCCGGAGGCAGAGGTAGGCAGATCTATGTATTCGAGGCCAGCCTGGTCTACAGAGTTAGTTCCAGGACAGCCAGGGCTACACAGAGAAACCAAGTTTTGAAAAACCACGCACACAAAAAAAAATGTTGAGACTTATGTATTCATTCTTACAGATTCAATTCCCTCTTGTGATACTAATAACTGTATTTGTCCCGACTCCCCACTTCATGTGCATTGGTTCCCCCTATCTACAAAGGGATAGTCCAGACCCCAGTAGATGCCTGGAAACACTTAGTATTGACTCTTAACACTGTTTACTCCTAGGCTTACACATCTATTATAAACTTACAATTTGGGCACAGTAAGACATTGTTAAATAGAACAATTTTCCTAGTAACTTATTCCTACAACTTCCCATATTGCAGTAGTCCCTAACTGTAATATTTTGGAGACATGGGAAGATCAGAAGGTCAAGGTCATCCTTGTTATAAAGCAAGTCTAAGGACAACTTAGAACATATAGACTTACAATGTTAAAGATGGCCAGGCGGTGGTAGGCCCACACCTTTAATCCCAGCACTCGGGAGGCAGAGCTAGGCGGATCTCTGTGAGTTCAAGGCCAGCCTGGTCTACAGAGTGAGTTCCAGGAAAGGCACAAAGCTACAGAGATAAAGAATGCTAACAGAGTGAAAATGCAAAACAAAACAAAAACTGTAGTTTCCCAACCCCTCCCCTGCGAGCTACAGAGAAACCCTGTCTCGAAAAACAAAGTTAAAGATGTTTCTGGGGAGGCCTGCAAGGGTTGATAAACTAATTGGTCAGTGATTAAGTCCATCATCTTTGTAATGCTTCTATTAAACAGGAATAAGTTCTGGGCCGAGCTGGCTGGTGGGCCAAGGGGCCTACTGAAGAGCCTGATCTGATAACCAACTCCAGCAGGCTGTCCTCTAACCTCCTGGTGTTCCCAGAGGTGCTGTATGTGTTCCCAGAGGTGCTGTATGTCGCCTTTTCCTGTACCTTTGCCTCTGTGTCTCTTCCACCTGGCTGCTTGTCTACAGGGTTTGCATAGCCTTAAGCATTTGCCCAAGGACTACGAGCTGCTCCAGCACATTAGCTCTCTCTCCTCCAGAAGAGGGGTCATGAGATTACCAGGTACAGCTGTTTGGTTGGACACTTAGGCCACCACCCTGGGCTTGTAACATCTGAAGCGGTGGCCTCAACCTGAGGGCAGAGCTAATCTCTAGGAGTTTTAATCAGGACACCTAGCTGGCTTTAGCTCCCGACTCACCTAGATCCCAAGGGAAACACTATATATATCCAGCAAGTGCCTGGGGCCATCTTTCTAACTCCTTTCTTGACACTTGTGCTCTGCCTTCTAGTGAGACAACCACAATACGATGCCACATACTTGCAACTTAGAATCTATTGATTGATAAATTGTGCTTAAAGTCAAGATATGGCAGATCTTGCTGACATATGCCTGTGGTAGAAAACTTGGGAGCTAGAGACGAGACCAGGAGTTGAAGACCAGCTAGTCCTTGTGGAGACCCTGTCTCAAAACTAAGCAGGGTTGGTAGCACACTGCTAATCCCCAGGACCCTAGAAGCAGAGGAAAAGATTTCCATTTAATTTAATCCTCTCACCCATCCCCTCCTTGTCTTACAGAATGAGTGCCAGCCAGGGCTGCATATTAAGACCTGTCTCAAACCTATCAGGTTGCCAATATGGCTGGAACACTTGAGTTTGATCCCCAGATTTTACAAGGAGAGGACTGACTCCTGACACATGTCCCCATGGAGTACACACATGCATGAACAAGAGGCTATCTAGATTACTCAGTCATGTGCTTGTACCAAGCCTGGTGACCTGACAACCTGAGATCAATCCCAAGGATGAAAAATACTGACAAGTTATTATGACCTCCACATGTACTCTGGAATGTGCATACATACAATAAATAAAAACAAGTAAAAATAATTCCCAAACTCCAATGGTTCACTTTTATTTGTTCTGGTTATTACTAAAAATTAAGATAACAAGAATTTATTGCAAAATTGCCTTTATTACAAATTTCTGTGAATTAGAACATACAAAGATCTATTCCATCCAGTTATTACCTTCCAAACCAAACCATCCCCTAATTCTACTGACATTCTTTCGAGTCATTGTATTTAACCCCAGACTTTGAGACTCATTCTTGTTTCTTTGGGTCAAACTAAAGGCATTCTTGTGCATTCCAACTTCACAAATCTCTACGGTTTAATGATCTTTTTTAAAAAAAAAAAGCTTTTCACACCTGCTGTATGGCATCAGCAGCAGTAAGGGCAGTGCACAGGTCAGCCCTGAAACGACTTGTCCTAATTATTCTGCCCTATTTTAGCGTTCTCAGCAGGATCCCACCCTTGATACACACAGAAAGTGCAGAGGCATCTGAACGGCTCACTCTCATCCTGAAACAAATAATGCCATACATAGGTTAATCAGGATATTGAAACCCAAATAAACAAATCCTCAACTGTGTGTGTTAAGTACTGGGTTTAATAACCAGAATTCCTAGGGGTTGAGAGCAGACACTCCCCCCTACACCCACCCACCCACACCCACCCTGTCCAAACCAAATAAAACAGACACCCAAATCACCAACATGTATTAGCAATAAAAAGTTATTTACCCTCTCTCCATTACGGCTTCTTAGTCTCTTTTCAATCTTCAGGAGAAAAACAAAAACAAAATTATTTAAAACTCAAGACAAAGTCAGAGCAACTTATGATGTGAGAAGTTGGTTTTTGGCAGCACTGTGAAAGCAAACGGGAGGACCACCCCCAGATTAAGGCCAGCCTGGTCTACACAGAGCAACAGGCCAGCTATGGCTCCGAGATCCAGTCTAAGTTTAGCCATGCATGGTAGCTTAAAACCTGTATAATCCCAGCACTGGGAAAGAACAAGGGGCAAGAATTGGAGGCCAGCCTGGGCTACAGTGAGACTCACAAAAAAACAATAAAAGTTATATCCAGAGTGACCTATTGCTTACTACTGCTTATTTGCATGTAGCTCAGGCTGGCCTAAGACTATGTAGCAGGATAGAAGCAGTTACTACCTTATCATGGTAATTTAGGCTTCATTCCCCAGAGGTTGGGATTGCTATCTAATAAACCCTGTCCACAAATGCAACTCACCCGCATAAATCTTTTCATCCTTGCTACAGGATCTCTCTGCACAGACAGTAGCGTGCGGACTCTTCTCTTGGGAAAGGCACTTTGGACCGCTCTCAAGATTTTTTCACTGTTATTCTCCACCACCCTCATCTTCGGACGGGGGCGGCGATGCTGGCGTCGACTATAACGTACTGGCTGTAAAGAAGAGGACTTCTCGGCACTGGGGTTGAGCGTCAACTTTTTCAGGTCCTTTGCTAACATTTCTGACTGTGAGACTTCAGAAACAGAAGTAAAGAGCCATTAGTGTGAGTTGCTCCGTTCTCCAAGGCATTACTCCAGACAGATATCCATTCTTTTCCTTCTCAAGGGGCCAACCAGACGTACTTCACGAGCAGAGGGCCCGTGGCCGCAAAGCCCAGGCAGATACCCTAGAGTCTGTGTAGAGATCCAGGACTTCTTTGCCCTGTGCTATCCCAGGCACTACATTGTTCTAGCGGCCTATCTGCCTGTCTCTAGGTCCAGAGGTTCTGAGACCTGCATTCATGTGCAAGAACTCTCTCTCTCTCTCTCTCTCTCTCTCTCTCTCTCTCTCTCTCTCTCTCTCACCACACACACACACACACACACACACACACACACACACACATCCAGAGAATCTGCACCCTAAGCCAACTCTGCTGGGAATGTGGCTTAGTTGGAGCTTCCCCAGGTGGGACTCTAGAAGTCTTCAAAATAAAAAAAACTAAATTGAATTGAGTTGTCCAAATGCTTCCTATTGGACTCTTAAACAGCATGTTTTAGGAAACCAATTTTGCTTTTTCCCATTTGAACCATTCACATCTAGTAGATAGACGGGTCTTAAAGAGGGGCCTGGGTGTGGTGGGTGGGGTGGGTCTAATCCCAGCACTTGGGAGACAGAAGCAGGCAGATCTCTGAATTCAAGGCCAGCCTGGGCTACAAAGCAAGTTCTATGACAGCTACAGAGAAACCCTGCCTGGGGTGGGGATGGGTGGGGGGAGGAAGAAGCTCACCAAGTGTCATCAAGGTTGAACTGTCACGAGATTAAGTCAGGTCATGGTGGCTCACCTTTATTTCCAGGTTTGGGACACAGAATTTGGGTCTAGCCTGGCCTAAACACAGTGGGTTTTAGGCCAGTATGGGGCAACAGTCTCAGAAATAAAAACTAAAGCCCCAAAACATAAGGGCAAAAAAAATTATCACATGGAAATAAGGAGGTCACATGCAGCTGTCAGGTCGGGCAGAAGTAGGGCAAACATTTCTTTTCCTCTCAGATTGGATTTTTTTTTCTTTTTTTTTTTTTTTTTGGTTTTTGGAGACAGGGTTTCTCTGTGTAGCTTGGAACTCACTTGGTAGCCCAGGCTGGCCTTGAACTCACAGAGATCCCCTGGCTCTGCCTCTGGAGTGCTGGGATTAAAGGCGTGCGTCACCACCGCTGGCCACCACCGCCCGGCCTTCAGATTGGATTCTTAACATGAAGATCTAGTAGCAACAGAGGGCCCCTCCCGAGTAACACCCACGCACCCCAGGGCCAGGAGATGGTAAACCTGGAGGTCCTCAGGCACAACTTCACCTGCAGCTGTTCCTAACCACCCAAGTACATGATTCAGCTGGTCCTGGGATATTTCCCCTGAAAATCCATTCACCTGAAACGTAATTTTAACTAGAAAGCCGCTCCCAGAAAAGTGGGTGAGAATAAGAAAAAGACTAAGTTCAGGTGAAGTTTAAGATTGCTGTGTAGCCGGGCTGGGGTAGCACACGCCTTTAATCCCAGCACTCAGGAAGCAGAGGCAGGAGGATCTGGGTCTGGTCTACAGTTAGTTCCTGGACAGCTGGAGCTACACGGAGAACCCAGTCTCGAAAAAACCAAAGATTCCTGTGTTTGAAATAAAAACCTGCAGCCGGGCCGTGTTTAATCCGAGCACTCTGGAGGCAGAGAGGCAGGAGTATCTCGAGTTTGCAGCCAGGCTGGGCTACAAAAAAATGTTCCAGAATGGGGCTGGAGATGGCTTGGCGGTTAAGAGCACTGGCTGCTCTTCCAGAGGACCCGGGTTCAATTCCCAGCACCCACATGGTAACTCACAACAATTCAGTTCCAGAGGATCCAACACTCACTCACAGACATACAAAACATCACTGCACTTAAAAGTGAATATAAATCATTGGGGGCGGGGTGGTGGTGGTGGTGAAGTCCCAGGATACCCAGGACTACATAGTGAGACCCTGTCTCAAACAAAAAAGGATTTATGCGCCAAAACAGAGCAAGAAAACACAGAAGCCCGTCCACACCTTTAATCCCAGGACTCCACCTCTGTACCCCACGCCAGGGTCCTGTAAGGACAGCGACCTGAAACTCCTGGCCCTCCATCTACACGTGTTGGGATGCCCAGCACCAGCGGCCTACCCGCCCAGCAAGAGGAAACATGGCGGACCAGTGACTTCCCGAACCCCGGGCCAAAAGGCCGGCCTACCTGAATCATCACAGGAGTCTTGATCATCGCTGGTCTCAAAAGGCTCTGAGTTCAGAACTGGCTCGAACATCTCTGATGTCTCCTCCATGACGATGGGCAGAAGGCTCTAAAGCTCCAGACAAAACCGCTTTGTCTGGAAAAGACCGAAAGCAAACTGGCTCGCAGGGACGGTCCGCTTGCTTTTTATATTCCAAGCCAACCACTCCCCCAGGCGACTCCAATGCTAATGTCGGCGGAGATTAAAGGCTCCACCTGAGTTAAAGCCGAGGTCGCCTGCTCTGCCTTAACACGAACTCCGAACAAAACACTAGAAATTTGGCTGGGTGTGTCAGCCTCCACCTTTAATTCCCGTTCTAGGGAGGCAGAGGCAGGGGGATCTCTGTGAGTTCTAAGCCAGCTTTGGTCTACACAAAAAGTTAGATCCTGTCACAAATAGAAAAAAAAAAAAAAAAAAAGCCGGGCAGTGGTGGCGCACGCCTTTAATCCCAGCACTCGGGAGGCAGAGGCAGGCGGATCTCTGTGAGTTCGAGGCCAGTCTGGTCTCCAAAGCGAGTTCCAGGAAAGGCGCAAAGCTACGCAGAGAAACCCTGTCTCGAAAAACAAACAAACAAACAAAAAAGAAAAGAAAAGAAAAGAATTGTGAAAATTTTATCTAGAGTCACTTTTGGTTTCCTGAAATATGGATTTTATTTTATTTATTACACTCTTGGAAGTGGCTAGTGATGGGAGAACTGGACTTAAATGTTCTAAAATAAACATGCAGTTCTCTGTCCACTAATTCCTAATTAAGTTCATTTGAAAGTTTCCTTTATCTGCCTCATCTTAAATCGTCAGAGACTGCTCACTTTGTAATGCTACTAAATAAACATGCATGCTACACACACTTAAATAGGTTGACATTTTATTGACATATATATATATTTAAGCATGGAATTTAAGCATATATAATGAATTGTGAATAGTGAATTGTTTCTTACATAGAAAATAAAATACATTTGAGACTTTGTCTCAAAAAATAATAAATAATAAATTTAATTTTATAAATTGCTATCTCTCCACTCCAAAAATACTTGGCTTGAGTTATGTCAAAGTATGGGCCACTGTCCTCAGAAAGTAGAATGAAACCCAAATTCCCA
>NC_051065.1:148415595-148512325 GCF_004664715.2 Peromyscus leucopus
GTGTGAGGCACAGCTCAGTTATATACGTGGACCCCCGTGGGAGGGTGGGGAGTAGCCACAGCAGGGCTCTGATGTAGCCCTGTGCTAGAGCCTTTGCCTGGCATGCACAGTGGGTTGGATCTCCAGTTTTGTCAAAAACAAAGCAAGGAGACAATGGACCCAATGGTCAAGATGCCATTATTAGGAAGGAGCCTAAAAGCCGAGGAAAGGAGGCTGTACTTAAGTTCATGGAGATAACTTCATAATAGCAGAGACCATTGTTGGCTGTTGGACAGCAGATGAACAGAATAAGAAGAATACTTCAGAAAGAATCAAGGAGCATGAATGAGCCTGGGGAGGGGAACTGCCAAAAGACTCTTGGGGTCATCTAGTTATAAAACACCTTTGTAGACTCTTCTAGCAGGAAGGCAAACAGGAGGCTGCTGGTGCTCTCCTAGCAATTCTTTATCCATTATCCATCCATCCATCCATCCATCCATCCATCCATCCATCCCTCCATCCATCATCTATCCGCTGACACTGAATGTGAGCATAGTGGCTAGAATGTGCACATGGTGTCTGTCTGGTTCAGGCTGCAGCTCTGCATTTAACTATAGCACCTCGAGTAAGTGATCTAACGTCTTTGTGCTGTGGCCCCTTCATCTGTACAGTAGATAGAGTATATCTAATGCATGGCGTGCTGTGAGGACTAATTGAGTTGATTAGAAGTGCTTGTATCATAGCTGAACTTAATGTTTAAGATTATTAACTGTTATCAGTCACTCTGTAGTCTTAGATGCTCAGGAAAGTCATGATACCTACTTTTATGGAGACTATAGACCTTTAAAGTACTAGTTATTAAGCAAACAGTTACCTGAGTGGTATAACAATTGCTTCATTAGCAAGAATATGGTGTTCTAAGAATAAAGAAAGGCACTTAGTCTTTGGATGGGCTAGAGATCTAGGAGGTGACATTTAAAATGGGCTCTATAGAAGTTAGCAGGTATGGATGTAAGGAGATGTTGAGTGACTGGAAAACATGATGTCTGAAGATTTTGAGGAAAGGAAAGTTGCTTTGCTTGATGAGTTACAAGATGGCTTATTTTCCAGGAGGACTAGACCTTGGGAAGAACTTTATCTCATAAGGGTTTTGGGGCTGTGTTTAGGACTTTAGGCCTTATATCAAGGGTAATGGGAAGCTACAGTAAGATTTTAAGCATGAAAGTGACAGGGAGTGTGTCCTTTTTTCTCTTTTAGTTTAAAGGCTGTGTTGAATGTGTTACTAGGGAAAAGAATAATATAGGAGAAAGGTAGTGTTGGGGTGCATAGCAATAAAGATGGACAGGAATGCGTGGATTTGAGATGAACAAGAATTATTGAAGGTGAGCCGATTCAGTTTGGAGGACTTGAGGGAGGTGCCAGGTGTGGGGTCTGAAACAGCACTGTAGACTGTTGGTGCTGTATACTGGAGGAATGGGATTAGGTTGAAGTTCACTTTTGGACATGCCAGATTAGAGATGCTTCTGAGACATGTAAGATATCGAGACAGCAGCTCAGTGCGTGCTCCTGAGTTTAGGAGAGCTACCTTGGAGCTAAACATGGGAAAATGGCAGGCATAGATGGCACATCTGTTGAAGTTAAGGAGATGTTTACCATTGTGTGGACTGAAAAGAAGAATGTCTAGTAGAACTCGGAGGGTTGGAATGAGCCCTTAGAAAATCTGAAGATGATGGCTGACAGGGAAGCAGGAAAGAACAACAGAGAGAGGAGAAAGTCTGTCCTGTGGAGTATCATGAAGACAGGAACAGAAATTACAAGACAGTGGTGGATATGGGGTGGGACCTCTCAGTTCTTTTCAGTGTAAAAGAGGAAAACAAGGATGGTTTGTTAATTTAGAGGGAGAGCTACTTCAGAGGACTTGGAGGGGGATTGAACTTGAAGGAGTACTGAGTTTGAAGCCTGTGTGGAGTGTGCATGAGTATAGAGTGGATGCACAAGGGTTTATTTAGCCGAGGGTTAGAGAGCAGGGAAAGGAGAATGAAGCTGGGGCAGGGGAGTAGACAGGGAAAGGGACCCAGGCAGCTCCCACAGGCAGGAGTGACTGATAGAGCCAAGACTAAGAGAGAGTTGATAGGGTAAGCTTTGTAGAAAGCAGGAGGGCAAGGATCCAGAGCAGAGGATGCCCATTGTTAGGAGGAAGAGTAGAGAGAAAAAGGGGGTGATGTGCCACATGCTGGTAAATGCATAGATGGTAGAAGCCATGAGCAGTGCTTTCACTCTATCTGCAGAGGTAAAGAGGAGAAAAGAGATGGTGCTCTGAGGTGTAGGGAGAGTAGGAAAATGTGGAATGGCCATTGCGGAAGGGAAGCTGTAATCAGCCTAGTTCTCACTTCTGATGGGAGTTACAGGAGCCTCAGCAAAGCTGGCCTTCTCTCCACTGTTTTAGATTCAAATTCTCAACTTCACTTGGCTGTACTATGCTGGTTTTCTTTTCTTTTCTTTTTGGTTTTTCGAGACAGACTTTCTCTGTGTAGCTTTGTGCCTTTCCTGGATCTCACTCTGTAGCCCAGGTTGGCCTCGAACTCACAGAGATCCGCCTGCCTCTGCTTCCCGAGTGCTGGGATTAAAGGCGTGCATCACCACTGCCTGGCCTATGCTGGTTTTTCTAAGTGGTTTTCCTGACTTACTCAGGACTGCTTGTAAATCCTCTTCCATGTTTCTATCAAGATGACTTTAAAATAACAACAAAATGCTCACCCTGGAAGCATTCATAACCCTTGTTAAAAAAAATAAAACAGGAGGGCAATGGTGGTGCACACCTTTATTCCCAGCACTTGGGAGGCAGAGGCAGGTGAATTTCTGTGAGTTCGAGGCCAGCCTGGTCTATAAAGTGAGTTCCAGGACAACCAGGACTACACCGAGAAACCCTATCTCAAAATACCAAAAACTCAACCCAGTCATGTGGTACTTGCTTGTAATTCCAGTGGCAGTGAGGTAGAAACAGATGGATCCTTGGCTCCCTGTCCAGTTAGTCTAGTCCAATAGGTGAGTTCCAGAGAGTGAGAGATACTATCTCAAAAAAGGTGGTACGTGAGGAATTGCATATTGCTATCTTTTGACCTGCATATGGATGTGTACACATGTGTATCTATATCCCACACATGAGCATCTGCATATAAATGAACACGCACATATGTACAAAGAAAGCAAGAAAGGTATTTTGTTACTAACTTAAAAAAATTGTGCCTTTAGTACACAAAATTTGATCAGTCCTAGTGATGTGGTTTATTACCATCTTATCATTGGTCCTCTCATGGCTCATTTTTTAAAAAATTCAGTTTTAAATAAAAAATTATTTCTCTCTGTACATATGTGTATGCCTGTGTGAGTTTATGTGTTGCATGTGCATGCAGGGACCTGCAAAGGCTGTTGGAGCCCTCAGAACTAGATTTCGAGGAGGGTCTGAACCATCATATAGGTTCTGGGAATAGAACTTGGGTCCTCTGCAAGATCAGTAAGTGCCTTAGTCCCCTGAGCCATCTCTCCAGCTTCTTACTCAGCTGTTGTTAGTAGAAGTAGGAAGCAGGTTGGGGGTGTAGCTCAGTGATGGAGTCCTTGCCTTGTATGTGAAAGATGCCCCGGATTGAAGCCCCAGTGCTTCAAACCAAAAACATAATGTATTGAGCAGTTTCTCACTGTGTCTAGGACTGCCTTTGTCCATGGTATCAAGTATATGTACTGATTTCTAGGATCATCCTTCCCTTGGTCCCTTTTAATATAGCTTCATTGCCTCTTTCATATTTCTGAAATTTACTTTGAAAATTAATTTTCATGGGAAATGCAGATATGTGCACAAATTGAATCTGTGTTATTTACCATTGAATTTTAACAATTACCAGTATGTAGCCATTCTATTCAGGCTCCTGCCCTCTGACCATGGATTAATTTGAAGCAGAGTCTAGATACCATGTTTTTATATGTATGCATGTATACAATATATAACATGATATATAATTATATAAATAGCACTATGTAATATAAATATTGTTATGTATTTTGTATATGACGTGTTTTATTTGTATTCAAAGAAACTTAGCTGTATGCAGTCTTTTTGAGAATACAGTTTCGTTTGTGTTTTGAGATAGTATCTTGCTATGTTGGCTAGACCAGCCTCAAATACTGGTCTTGCCTCAGCCTCAGCAACATGGATAACAGCAGCTTGCCTCTGCACCTGGCCTGAGAATATTTTCTTCACAGCATATTACAAGATATATTTGTTTTATAGTCATTATTTATAATTTTAATTTTTATATAATAATCTGTTTAAATTTAGTACCCTTCTTCTGTGGATGGCAGTTTGGGTTGCTACCTATCTTTTGTTACTCTGTATGGTCCATCCTGCTGCCTGGCAGTGTCTCTTGTGGAATTACAGTGTGTGTGTATGTATGTGTGTGTATGTGTGTAAAGGTGTGACTAGTCATCATTAGGATATGATGGCAATTTCTTCCTCAAAATGTTTACAAAGAAATGGCTTCAGCTTTGGATTTTTATCATGTTTATTCTGATTATTAAGATTAATTGTGATAGTGTTCTGATTAATAGAATCAACTAGGTAGCTATTTTTCTTTCCCTCTCTGTTCATGCCCAACTGGGTTACATTCTAGGACTGTTAATAGTAAACAAGACAGATTAAATTTGACGTTTGTAAGTTACAATTCAGACTGCTTATTTTAATTCTCTTAGTGACCCAGCATAGCCCCAACTACCTTTCTTGTTTCTTATTTTTCTACTCCCTGTAAATCAATACAATGAAATATTTATATTAAAACATGACGTTATGTTTTGGTTCTGTGGCCTTGCAGATGCTTTTAGATATGCCTTTAGATCCTCCCCTTCACCGTCTCTCACCTCTGAGCCTTGGTACAGACTTCGTCTGTTGAGGAATCTTTGGTCTCCCAGTTGGAGTTGATTTTCATGCTCTGTACTCCTTTAAAACTTGGTTTATATTTGTGTTTATAGTGCTGTGTTATACTTGCTGATTTTCTACTCTAACAGAAACCATGCAGCAGGGGCATAGAACTCTTATGTTTCCACTGTCCAAGGAAATATGTGAAGTGTAGTGTATGTATTTAGTAGATGCTAAGTGAATATGAAGAAAGAGAAAGTCAGGGACATATTTTGAAGGAATAAATGTTGAAATTTGATGATAGACTTGATAGTGAATGACAGACTAAAAATTCAGATGTGTGTACAAAGCTTTTTGGGAGACTGGAAGGAGTTAAGTATATTGGTGTAGAAGTCAGGGTGAAGTCAGATAGGCTGTGAAGTATTACAGTGTAGCTAGTTTTGTGCTTGTGAGTCAGTCACAGGAATCTACACACACCCGTACATTATATCTTCCAGGTGCAGAACTTGGCAGTGAGGAACCAGCAGGCCTCAGCTCAAGGACCCCAGATGCCAGGCTCCACTCAGAAGGCCATCCCTCCTGGAGCTTCTCCTGTTTCTGGCCTCTCCCAGGCTTCTAGCCAGGCCCTAGCTGTGGCCCAGGCTTCTTCTGGGGCCTCAGGCCAGTCACTCAACCTTAGTCAAGCTGGTGGAGGCAGTGGGAATAGCCTCCCAGGCTCTATGGGCCCAGGTGGAGGTGGCCAGGCGCCTGGGGGCTTGGGTCAGTTGCCATCTTCAGGATTGGGTGGTGGAAGCTGTCCCCGGAAGGGCACAGGAGTGGTGCAGCCCTTACCCCCAGCTCAAACAGTGACTGTGAGCCAGGGCAGCCAGACAGAGGCGGAGAGTGTGGCTGCCAAGAAGGCAGACGCAGATGGGAGTGGCCAGCAGAGTGTGGGCATGAACCTGACCCGGACGGCCACGCCAGCCCCCAGCCAGACGCTTATTAGCTCAGGTAAGGTGTCACCTCTCACAGTGTCATTAATCTCTCAGAAGTCATTTGAAATACTTAAGAGTCCCCCTCCCTCTTTTTAAAATTCTTGGCAATGGACTGGCAGAAGGAAAGAACATCTTGAACATGCAGCTCAGTGACAGGAGAATGAGCGGTTGAAGATCTTACCAGTTTCCTCCGAGCAGCAACCGCCTCTAAAGTGCTCCGTCTGCTTTCATAGGGCTCTGAGTTTTACAGTTTGTCCTGTTCAGTGGTTCACAGAATTCTAATGGGATTGACAGATGTGCTAGAGGTGAATCTTTGAAGGCAGATTCCCTGTTCTCATGCTACTTACAGAGTAGATTCAAGTGTGAATGCTCTCCTCTTTTTAGCTAGAGTGTAAATACCAAAGGTTCTTAAGACCAGCAAGAGGAGCTGTGGCTCAGTGTGTGTGGTTGACTTGTGATTGCTTATATCAATAGTCAGGACAAACGGAATTAATAAGAACAGTAACCCTAGTTTGTACTTGCTTTCAGGCTGGGTCAAATGTAGCCAGTGTCTATACTTGGTAATGTTGGTTTTTGTCTTCTTTGTTTCTATCACCTTAATCATTGATGTGTTTGGATAATTTCATCACAAACATGACTGATTAGATAGATACCTTAGCCTTCCTGTCCCAGAGTGCTTTCACACCATATGCTTTGTGCATTCTTTGGACAGTCTAATAACATGCAGGGCAGAGACTGTCAGCTCCAGTTTGCAGCAGAGCAAACAGTCGTCAGAGCCTGTGTCTGCTTTCTTAAGACTTTTTAGATGGTGGCCTCATGTGATGAACTTTAAAATGGAGGCGTTTGTGCAGGATGTTGATACCTTTACCTCTGGGTATTTATTCTTTCCATGAATATTAAATACATCTTATGTATCAAACACTAGAATGGGTTCTAGCGATGTCAAAATGAATAAAACATGGATTCGGTCTTGAGGTAACGAAGGAGGGGTCAACCATTCTTTGCTAAGTACCAAGTGAAAGGGTAGGATGGTTATAGCAAAGAAAAAAGAACTGACTGAAGGTGATTAAGGGGCCTCCCTCCATTCATCTCTTCCTTCCACTGTGTGTGTGTGTGCGCACACGCACACACTTCTTGGGGTTGAATCTAGGCCTTAAACATGCCAAGGCAAATTTCTATCACAGAACAGCCTTAGTCCTGTCTTTCTTTTTAACTTACATTTGGAGAAACTGCTCACTAAGTTGCTTAGGTAGGCCTTGGACTCGCCTGAGTCACCTGAGTACTTGAGCTTCCAGGCTGTGTCCTTGAGACCTTTGTCCTGGAGGTCGTCAGTAATGTCTAACTCAGTGGAAGAGTCTGAATAAAGTGATGTCCTGGAGGTCGTCAGTAATGTCTAACTCAGTGGGAAGAGTCTGAATAAAGTGATGTTGAAATTCTATGAAGGCTTGATTTCCATTCACTGTCTGATTTCCAAATGATGAGATTTTCATTTATTGATTCCAGCATTGGGTACATCTTAGACAGACGGCTTTGTTTTTAATTTAGGATTATTATTTCTGCTTTTTTCCTCTTTGTTCCATTCTGGCTTGTTTCACACATAGCCACATACACACAGATCCAGCCCCATTCACTGATTCAGCAGCAGCAGCAGATCCACCTCCAGCAGAAACAAGTGGTGATCCAGCAGCAGATCGCCATCCACCACCAGCAGCAGTTCCAGCACCGCCAGTCCCAGCTGCTTCACACAGCCACACACCTCCAGTTGGCCCAGCAGCAGCAGCAACAGCAGCAGCAGCAGCAGCAACAGCAGCCGCAAGCAACAACCCTCACTGCCCCTCAGCCAGCCCAGGTCCCACCTACTCAGCAGGTCCCACCCTCCCAGTCCCAACAGCAAGCTCAGACCCTGGTGGTCCAACCCATGCTTCAGTCTTCACCCCTGTCTCTTCCACCTGACCCAACCCCCAAACCACCCATCCCCATTCAGTCCAAACCACCTGTAGCACCCATCAAACCTCCTCAACTCGGAGCTGCTAAGATGTCAGCTACCCAGCAGCCACCACCACATATCCCTGTGCAGGTTGTCGGTACCCGGCAGCCAGGCACAGCCCAGGCACAGGCTTTGGGATTAGCACAGCTGGCAGCTGCTGTACCTACTTCCCGGGGAATGCCAGGGGCAGTCCAGCCTGGCCAGGCCCATCTGGCCTCCTCGCCACCTTCATCACAGGCTTCTGGTGCACTTCAGGAGTGTCCTCCCGCGTTGGCGCCCGGGATGACCCTTGCTCCTGTACAGGGAACGGCACATGTGGTCAAGGGTGGGCCTACAGCCTCCTCCCCTGTCATGGCCCAAGTCCCTGCTGCTTTCTACATGCAGTCTGTGCACCTGCCGGTGAGTGCTGTTTGATCATTTCAAAGATACTACTACTTACCTGCATCCTTGTGGGCTTGGGACTGAGTGGAAATAGAACTTAATTTTATAGGTGAATGAAGAGTTGAGAAGGTGAATGCTGGCATGTGTGTGCTCTTTTTTAAGAGAGAGGTTTTTATATCTATATGTTTATATATGTTAAATATATGTTTACATAAACATAAAAATATAAAATAGCTAAACTTCAAATTCATAAATTTATTACTAAAATCTTAGGACTTTTATATGTATAGAGTGTCACTGGGTAGTGGTGGCGCACGCCTTTAATCCCAGCACTCAGGAGGCAGAGCCAGGTGGATCTCTGTGAGTTCGAGTCTAGCCTGGTCTACAGAGCGAGATCCAGGACAGGCACTAAAACTAAATGGAGAAACCCTATCTCGAAAAACCAAAAAAAAAAAAAAAAAAAAAAAGCATGCTTTAACCAAGTCTGTCTTCGTAATGCCAACAGTTCTTAGTTGCTCTACAATGAGTCTTTCAATCCTCAGTCAGGACTAAGTGGTGTCTTTCTTGTCTTGATCCAGAAGTTACACTAATTGGGGATGACCAAGAAGTTTAGTGTATCAAAGGAAATAAATTTGAGCATCTGGAACTAAGAATATTCTCAGGAAGTATGCAGTTACAGTGTTCCTTTCACACTTAGATCTTAGTTTTCTTGGTTGTTCATCTTTTAGGGTAAACCCCAGACATTGGCTGTGAAACGAAAAGCTGAGTCTGAGGAGGAGAGAGATGACAGCTCCACGTTGGGCTCTGTGCTTCCCACAAAGGCATCACCAGCATCAGAGAGCCCAAAGGTGCTGGAGGAGAAGAACAGTGTTGGAGGTGAGTAACACAGGAGCTAAGAGATAAATCTAGTTCAGTGGAAAATGGGCCTGAACTTGGTGAGCAGTAAATAGATACAGAAACATGGGCTCTATGCTGAATGATCAAATACGAGCATGTTGTGGAAGATCAGACTGCCTCAGTAGTAGGGGAGTTAGTTGTGTCATATCATAGCTGTTCCTTAATGTGTGTTTTTTTTGTTTTGTTTTCAGAGAAAGCTGAACCAGCGGCCAGTTTGAATGCTAATCCTCCAAGCAGTGACTTAGTAGCCTTGGCCCCTACCCAATCAGTACCACCTCCTACTCTAGCCTTGGTGTCCAGACAGATGGGTGACTCAAAACCCCCACAGGCCATTGTGAAGCCACAGATTCTCACGCACATCATTGAAGGCTTTGTTATCCAGGAAGGAGCAGAGCCTTTCCCGGTGAGGGCAGGGCCTGAAAGTGGGGCTGGGAGGAGAGAAATGATCTTTTTTTCAGATTCCCCTAAGAACAGAAAGTGCAGAACTACTTAGTCATTAGAGAACGGTTCATTATGCTGCTTACTTAGTTACAGAGGAGGGAAGGAATGCAAGGGGAGCTTTTGGACCAGAAAGTGAAAATACTGGGAACAGAAGACAGGAAGGTTGTTTAGTTAAGTACACTAGGTGGTCATAACCACAACCGAGTCGTCTTGATTCCTTGCACCTTTGTGGAGGGAGTAAGTGTAAGAATTTGTTCTTCATTGACTTAGATGGAAAAAGTCATTTAGAGACCCTTGGCTGCCATATTGAAAGAGCCTGGGGCTGGAAAGACGCCCCAGCAGTTAGCAGCATATATTGCTCTTGCAGAGGACCTGAGTTGCATTCCCAGCCCCCATGTCACACAATTTACAGCCACTTATACTATACTAACTCTAGCTCTTGAGTGTCCGACTTTGGTTACCTGGCGTACATGTACACACACACACACACACACACACACACACACACACACACACACACATACTCACACCCCCCACACACACCTGCTGAGTGTGGTGGCACACACTTTTAATTTGAGCCCTTAGGTGGCAGAAGAGCAGGCAGATCACTGAGTTCAAGGCCAGCCTGGTCTACATAGCAATTTCTAGGATAGCCAGGGCTACACAGTGAGACTCAGCCCCAACTCCCCCATTTCTTCCCAAAAATATCTTAAGAAAAAAAAAGAAAGAAAGAGATCCCCTGTGAGCCAGATTTGGCCTTCAACTCAGGGCTCATCCAGGCAGGGACATGGGAAATGTCATGGAAGGCTGTAGAGGGGAAAAAAGGATTTAGGCTACCTTAACTGGTCTTTCTCTGGGACAGGTGGGATGTTCTCAGTTACTGAAGGAATCTGAGAAGCCACTGCAGGCTGGCCTTCTGACAGGGCTGAATGAGAGTCAGTCAAGTGGCCCTTTGGGAGGAGACAGCCCCTCCATAGGTAAGGAGTGGATGCTCATGGAGATGTCTGATGGGGATGAAGACTGAACCCGGTTCTAGCACATACTACGCAAAAGTTCTACGACTGAGCCACATCCTGAGAGGTCATTCTTTTGAGACAAGGTCTCACCCTGTAGCCCAGGCTGGCTTTTAACTTCACATCCTCCTGAGTCTGGGGATTACAGGCTTGGGTCACCACACCTACCCAGTCTTTATGTATTTAAAGTAGGACATTTAGGGAAAGTCTGTCTTGCACAGACGTGTTCTGCTGAGTGTGTGGAACCATACAGAAGGCACTGTAAACATTTTTGCCTACGCTTTTGTAGGTCTTTGTGGAAGAAGAGTGTTGTATCTTTCTCTGTATTGGTCAGCCTCTTCCATATTCAGAACAGAGTCCTATCTGAAATCTGAGTTGAACCAGAGTAAAAGGAGTAAGAAATAATCTGACTTAAGGTTGAGAAGATTTTAAAGTCTCCATCTCTTCAGAGTCTTGCCTGCACCTAGATATGTCTCTGACTTGCTGTCTGTGTAGCGAAGGCTGACCTTCACCTTCCTGCCTCAGTATCCTGTGTGCTGAGATAATAGGCCTGTACTCTTATGCCAAACCATGCACTTCTTGAGGGACAATCCTTTTGGGTGTTTGTTTTTAGGCATTCTCAGTTAGGTTGTGTAGGTCTTTGCAGAAAACCCTGAGGAAAGTGCGTATCCAGTTCTGAGCCTAATAGTAATCGTGGGGCAGCAGAGCCTCACAGTCGTCACTCACGAATGCCTTGTTTTCCAGAGTTAGATAAGAAAGCCAGTCTCCTGAAGTGCGAGTATTGCGGGAAGTACGCCCCGGCAGAGCAGTTCCGTGGCTCTAAGAGGTTTTGCTCCATGACGTGTGCAAAGAGGTACACTGGGCACCAGCCAGCTAACCCTCATTGAATTTCCCATTGAATGTCTGTCTTTTTCATAACTGGTGCTTTGTCCCTTTTTGCTTTCATTCTCTTCCCCAAGTCAACTCTTACAATATCAGTTCATATTTGTGAAAGGGCAGTGTGTTGTTTCCATAGCACCGTGACATCTTCTGTGTACCCTGACCTGTAGGTACAATGTGAGCTGTAGCCACCAGTTCCGCCTGAAGAGAAAAAAAATGAAGGAGTTTCAGGAAGCCAGCTACGCCCGTGTTCGGAGGCGAGGACCCCGCCGCAGCTCTTCTGACATTGCGCGTGCTAAGATCCAGGGCAAGCGCCATCGGGTGAGCTGCTGTCACAGAGTCAGCTAGCCTGTAGAGTGCCCCCCCACCCCCATTCCTTTGCCTGGGTAAAAGCACTGGATACAGAGCTCTGGTTTGACCATATTGTAAGAGACTCTCCTGTCTCCTTCCATCTGACTACAAGTTTATACGTCCGTGATGAATCCTTCACTGTACTTCAGATAATCCAGGGACAGTCAAAGAAATGATATTTGAACGGTGCTGTAGAGTAGTAGGCTTTGTGCATCTGCAAATGAAGTACAGCCTTCGTTTACCTGTTCAGATAGTTTTCCTGTTTAGCTCAGGGTTGCAGGGAAGGGAGGTGGGAGAAGGAGCTCATGATGCTGCTCTCACTGGCTGCACTGGTTTGCTGTCTCTTCTGAAGGGTCAGGAGGACTCTAGCCGGGGCTCGGATAATTCCAGTTATGACGAAGCACTCTCCCCAACATCTCCTGGGCCACTGTCAGTAAGACCTGGACATGGAGAACGTGACCTAGGAAACACCATTACAGCTCCACCTACACCAGAATTGCATGGCATCAACCCTGTGTTTCTGTCCAGTAATCCCAGCCGATGGAGTGTGGAGGAGGTCTACGAGTTTATTGCTTCTCTGCAAGGTACTGGGAGCCTCTTCAGCAGAACCAGGCCTGAGTTCCCTGAGGTCATCCCACAAGGGCACCTGACTGACCTGGAAGCAGCTGGGCTTTTGTCTGGCAGCATGGGGGCTGCTTTTCTACAGTGTCGTTCACTAATTTCCTTCTGGGTTGACACCATTACAGTGTCTGCGGAGGTTTTTTGGTATTTGTTTTTATTTTGAATTAACCATATTTCTCACTTTGATTTTTTTGGATAAGTCTCTTATTTGTTGTATGTGAGTAACCGAGCATGCATGAATTTTTCAGTGGAGTGAATTAGAAAAGCCTTTGGCGACTCACTTTCTTCAAGGGAGTGCTGCCTCCTTAAACATGAGTTTTGTCTGAATTCTGGATCCTTAAAGGAAAATGCTGCAGAAGCTGTTAATCTTTTTTGCCGTTGTTAAAGAAACCATGTGTGTAGTTCTTCTTTTTCTGTATAGCAGCCCTGACTGTCCTGTGACTTGCTGTGTAGACCAGGCTGGTGAACTCAGAGATCCCCGTCTGTGCCTCTTGAGTGTTGAGAGATTAAAGGCGTGCGCCAGCACCACCCAACTAAAGTGTAGTTTTTTTTGTTGTTGTTTGTTTTTTATCTCTAAAGGAGTTACGAAGTTATTTCTGTGAACAACTTGCTGCTTTCTTGAAGATATAATAGAGTAGCTGGTGGCTGTAATTTCACTTGCTTTCAAAGCTTGCCTCAGATCTATTACTGAATTTAGTATGGTGCTTTAGAATTAGCTATCACTAGGCCTGTTTCTCTTTAGTTTCTTCCCTTGTCTTCTGACGCCACCATGCAGTTTCTCACGTGTTCCCATCTTTTCCTTTTAGGCTGCCAAGAGATTGCAGAAGAGTTTCGTTCCCAGGAGATTGATGGACAAGCCCTTTTATTACTTAAAGAAGAACATCTTATGAGTGCCATGAACATCAAATTAGGTCCTGCCCTCAAGATCTGTGCCAAGATCAATGTCCTCAAGGAGACCTAATGTGGTCCGCTGCACAAATCAGCCTAAAGCAGAAGCGCCAACTATTCAGGTTCTAACCTGGGGCCAGCAGACTTTGCGGAAGAAGAGCGAGCTGTTCCTCTGTGACTCCCTATGGGGGGTGTGGAGACAGAAGTGCAAGAATTGGTTGTTGGTGCTACATGGTGGCAGCTTTGACATTTTCTCTGGGTTTCACCTGCACACACACACATACACATACACACACCCCATTCTCACTAATCACACCTACCCTAATCCAGTTTTTAAGCAGGCAGACTAGAGACTAGGACTGCTGCTCCACCTTATCCGGGAGTGGAGTGACTAGCCAGGATGTCACTTCTCCAAGAGGAAGAATGTCTTGTATGGTAAGGCAAGGAAATGGGTGAAGTGTAGGTTTGCCTCCCCAGTGGGAGGTCGGTTTTCCCAGCTTGTGTGACACAGGTAGCGAAACCTGGTGCTCTCCTCCTCTGGATTGTCTCATTGTGGCTGTAGCTCAGTTTTCTGTTCATTTTCTCCCTTAGATATGACTGTTTCTTCCTGTGTCCGTGGCAGGGTCACCAGCCAGGGTAGACACTTGGTCAGTATCTGATTTGCTGCAGGGACTAAAGGCGTTTGACTGACAGGTGTGGCTGTTGTCATTCTTTCTGCATCCCCGCCCCTTCTGATTTGTTACCATCTTCAACCTTTTCTATCCCAACTCTGCTCTTTCCTATAGCTTTACAAACAGGAGTGCGTGGGGCTAAGGTCAGGATTGTAAGCACCTGCCTTGGGCACTATTCCTTATACAACAAAATATTAAATATTTTTTCTTCCTCAGTAAAAGGCTGAAAAGTGGTCTCCATTGTTTTACTCCATTCCACTCCTTATTCTCCCAGACACAAATGACGAAGCCAGCATGTTTTGTATGTTTTTAATTATTATGTTTTTGTACAAAAAGTGGTGTATTCTTTTCATTTAAAATACTGGGGAAGGATGCAAACAACAAATGAGATGCCTTTTTAAAAAATAACATTAATTTTTCTGTGTAGAAAGAAAACAAAAAATCCCACTACCATTGCAAGAGTATTGAGAAGTTAGAATGACATCATTTCATTTCCTTCTCTAAAGGTAACAAATGGTCCTGCCTTTTCCATATCTCCTGTGTTCAGATGAGCCGTGTTGTTACTTAGTGCCTTAGGAGTTCACTATTATAGGAAGATCAGCCTGTGATTCTGGGCACATGGGCCTAAACAGAAAGCAGTGGGAGAGGATTCAAAACCTTTTCTCATAGGTACGTGGGTAAGACACTTCCCTGAGCCAGCAGGAGGGACGGGGCAGCAGCGTTCCCTACCCAGAGCAGAGAACTAACTGCAGAGCCCTCCATGTCCACTTCTGCCTCCATTCCCTGTCGTTAAGATTGATTGGGAAAAATATAAAACGCCAAACTACAAATCTGTGAGAAAAGTGCAGTACAAGTTTAGAAGTACTGGTAGAAGCAACTGAGCAAGAACAGGTTAACCAGCATTTTACTACAAACAGAAGAAAACCAGAGATCCCACCACAAAGTAACACACAGATTCTGGGGCCTCTATAGCGCCGGTCTATTTCCTTTAGAACAGGACTGCTTAATGAGTTATTTGGGCTACATGTGGATTTATAACCATGGCCCAGAGCCCGATTCTAGCTATCAAGCCACGAAAGACCTATAAACAACATGATGGCACCTTGGAATCCTGTAGTTGGAAAATTTCACATTTTTTTTTCCTGTCCTAATCCCACATAAGGGACATTTAAGTGACTCACTCCAGGCTCAAAGCAAAGGGCAGTATTTGGGCTCCAGCCAGGTAAGCACTGCAAAGCAACTCTACACAGTCCTCAGACCTCAGAGACTGCTAAAGGTGTGGTAACAACAGGAAGCAGTCAAAGGTACAGTCATCTTTGCTTTTTTAATTCAAGAAAGCCAGTGTCTCAACTTGTGAAAACGTTTAGACAGACCGGGCTTGTGGCTTTCTGCCCATTTAGCTGTCCTTGCTCTTCCTGGCGGCACAAGAGTCAGCCCTGAAGACCCTACGTCTACCTTCCACTGTACCTGTGCAGAGGAGAAACAACAGGAGCAAAGGGAGCAGTTTCGGGTCAGATCAAAAGCCAACTGGAAAGCAGGAATATTAATGGCAAGGCAAGAGGAGAAGAGACGGCTTGAGAAGTCTGGCTGTGTATGCTTTGGTTTGGGGATTGACGAGGTGGCTGGACATTAAAAGTGCAATCACATTGGTAGCAAATGATCATCTCTTTCTTCTGACTCTTCCCCCAGCTGGTCATCCCCAACTCCACGATAGGCAGCAGGCATGTTGCGGGGTTTGGAACGGCACACAAAGTCACAACCATCCTGTACAGGTGAAGCAAAGGAAAGATGATCTCTGTTTTAGAGTGAGACAGATCATATGGTCTCAGACTGTGACAACTGGTTTTCTCCAGGGGCCATAGAACACCCAAAATCTAAGGCTTAGTCCAGATTCACTTGCTACTTACAGCTACTAGGTTGCCAAGATCCTGCCAGAAGGCCAGATGAGGAAACTGCTCCATTCCCTTGGCTCCTACCACCAGTCGCTGGTATAAGAAACCCCCAATGATGTAGACAGCAACCAATGATGCAAATCTGGAGAGGGAAAGACACACACTTAAAGTCTGTCACCCTGAAGTGGCACTGCATACCTCTAATCGCTACTTCGAAGGCCTAGGCTAACCTTAGCCGTTTCCTAAGCTGTACTCTATGAATACAAACAAAAAGGGGTGGTAGCTTCTTAGAAAACCGAGGAGCACTGCCAATCTGACAGAAGCAAACGGGGGTGGGGGGGGATGATATGTGTTTCTTCAAAGTTCTACTGATATACTGGTAAAACTGTCTAGCCTTTCTGGGAAAAACATAAGCTGGTGTATGGTGGTGTACACCTTTAATCCCAGCATTCAGGAGACAGAGGCTAGGGGATCTTTGAGTGTGAGGACAGCCTGGTCTATCTACATAGTCCAGGCCAGCTAGAGCTACACATGAGACCCTGTCTCATTTAAAAACAAAACTGTAATATTTACTGGGACTAAGCACTTATTCCTTTCATTTTTAAAAAGCCAGGTCTGGCCTGGCACACCTTTAACCTCAGCACATGGGAGGCAAAGGCAGGTGATTCTCTTGAGTTTGCGGCCGGCCATAGCAACACAGTGAGACTGTCTCCAAAAAGTTTGGGGTTTTGTTGTTTTTTTGCTACTACCAGGGATTAAACCTAGGACCTCATGCATACAGATCAAGCACAATGCCACCAAGCTACACCCCAGCTTAATTTCCTCCAACTTGTATGGTCTTACTTTAGTCAGTCCCCTCTGATTTCATGTATGTAAACACACATGTACGGAAGAGGTGGAAAGTACTCACATGACCAGTAAGATAGAGCCCACGCTGAGGTGGGAGGCTTCAGGTGAACAGGCTACGCTGCTGTCCATCTCAAAGAGGTACAAACAGTCTTGGACTTTGTTTCGTTCCTCGGACACTGGGTTAAAATTGCCCTGATGAAGAGAGGACCAAACAGTAATTATGTATAAGATGCTTTCTTTCAACTTGTACCCAACAAATAAGACCACCCCTCAATAAATAAATAAACCCCAAACATTTGCTCTTGCTTCTGGTTAAGCAGCCAATTCTCCATGTATGGTGTGAATCTGGCACACTAAAATCTGAATTGGTTTTCTCATGTCCACTCCACATAGACTTGTCCTGTTAATTCCCTTCCCTCTGGTCAGGTCTTCCCATCTGTTCCCTGGGGCACCTCACCGCTAGTGTGTGTCGATTGCAGGAGATCATCACCACTGCGCGACGCTGTTCTTTGCCACAGTGGTTGTCATATTCATCACCCCCTTTATATATCAGCATGATCCAATTACCTGAGGAAGGACAAGAACAATGGCACTATGGAGTGCAGGGGAAGCAGAGGTAACAATGGGTAGTATGGCAGAGTGGAATTAGCCACCCAAACTGCTTTTAATTAATGCTAATTGGTATGATCTGTACATCTGAATGCTAAACTAAAACTTTTTCTGTTTTAAAAGACAAGACTTTTGCTATATACCTCTGGCTGGCCTTAATTCACTAATTATATAGACCAGGCTGCCTCAAACTTGTGATCTTCCTGCTTCTGCCTTCCAAGTTTTGGGGTCACGAACATGAGCCATCATGCCTAGCCTTAAAATTTGTTTCTTGACAAAACTTTGTGTTCCCTTGTTTTAGACAGTAAGAACTAGATATTTAAAATTAATCTTATCTTTTACATTAAAGGTAGGCAACAGAATGTGTGAAAACAAATTATTATCCGTGCTTCTAACATTGATGCACATTTTCTCAACACATAGCAAAAGGAGAGAAGGTTCCACCTGGTTGCTAGGCAGCAGGGAGAAGTCCAAGATGACAGATGAATTCAAAGTGGATGTTTATTGAACTGGGAACACATCTCTCTCCTTTGGTATTTACTACTTTTAAAGTTCTTTGCAAAATACTGTCTGACTAACAACCATATGAAGTGAATGGGTTAAGGATGCTTTTAACTTTGCGTATGAGAAAACAAGATTTCAAATCAGTGAACTGTGCCTCAGAAAACCTGTGTGGTCTGAGTAAGAATGGCTCCCATATAGGCTCATAGATTTGAAAGCTTAGTCACCAGGGAGTGGAACTGATGAAAGGATTGTAAGGATTAGGAGGTGTGGCCTTGCTGGAGGAAGTGTGTCACTGGGGGTGGCCTTTGAGGTTGCAATCACCCATGTCAGGCCTAGAGTCTCTCTCTCTACCTATGGATCAGGATGCAGAACTCTCAGCTTCTTCTCCAGCACCATGTCTGCCTGCATGCTGCCTTGCTCCCCTCTGTGGTGATAGTGGACTAACTTCTGAAACTGTAAGCCAGCCTCCAATTAAATGCTTTCTAACAGTTGCCTTGGTCACAGTGTCTCTTCAGAGCAATAGAACAGTGACTAAGACACCATCACTAGGAAAACGATGATTTGGGTCAAGAGTGCACGTGTGTGTATTCTTCTTCTCTCTTTTTTTAAAATTTATTTATTTATTTATTATGTATACAGTGTTCTGCCTGCATCCCTGCAGGCCAGAAGAGGGCAGCAGACCTCATTACAGATAGTTGTGAGCCACCATTGTAGTTGCTGGGAATTGAATTCAGGACCTCTGGAAGAACAGTCAGTGCTCTTAACCTCTGAGCCATCTCTCTAGCCCTATTTTATTCTTTATGAATAAAATGAATAATGAATAGCTACAATGGATAACTTATCTGCTTATGGGAAGAAATCAGGCCATAAGTGCCCCCTTTCAGCATACATGTTCATGACATTTGAAAAATACAACTATGTTAGTAGAAGGTGGTGAATTTTTTCTTTCCTTAAATACTGGTTTGCACAAAAAAGTTATTTTAACTTTCTACCCCTTTCTTCCATCTTTTTTTTTTTTTTGTGGTACTAAGTATCAAAGCCAGAACTTGTGCATGTGGGCAAATGTTCTACCATGAACTGTTTCCCCAATCCTATATTCTTTTCGTGAAAATTTTGCACTATCTTCAAACACAGAAGTGTCCCGAGCTGTGGCTCCAGAGCAGCTGTGGAACTAGGCAATGTGAGGTACAGTCTCAGGTACACCAAATTCCACATAACATGACATACTCAGAAAGTTGGGGAAGGTCACCACATATATAGGATTGTTAGAGGACTGACATGGGATTAGTCAGCAGGAAATATCTTACTTCCATTGAAGAGGTGAGTCTCGTTGATTCTCCCAACCACCGTCTCCTTCCCATTATTTTTGCTGATCTGCACCAGGCCTGCCCCAGAGGAGTGGTTGCCAGCTTCCCGGCATACTCTGAATATGTAGCTGTACGTGTCTGAGCCCTGGCCCACAGTGCTCTCAAAACTACAGAAGAAAAGTAGGAAGAGAAAGAACAGTATCACTAGTTACCAAGCTCAGGAAAAACCACATCTCTCCCGTTGGTGACAACCAATGTGCTAAATGCACATTTGTTAAATTAGGAGATTTACAGCCTCATAGACTGTCCTACTTGATAACATAATCCATATCATTCACACACTCCTTCCACGTTAAAGCCGAAGTAAAGTCGTAAAAAGAAAAGACCCTTAATATAGCTAATTTCTTAACCCCTCTAGGGTTCTTCTCATCTACCTTTTGTTAAACAGTGGCCGCAGCCTGTCCAGGAGAGCCGCCTCTTGTTTTGACTCCTTATCCTTCTCTCCTACCAGGTCACAGGATTTTTCTTCTGTCTGCCAGGATTCTCTCACAGCCAAAGCCAGGACTAGCAACAGTAACAATTCAGTCTTCCAGCAGCCAGAGAAGGGGAACATCCTTTTGGGAGAATGTTGAAGGCAGGAGCAGAAAAGAAACGAAACAGATAAATCACGTGACTGCAAAAATGAATGGTATTTTCATTATGCAAATTTAAAAAAAGAATGAATCTGCTTCAAAACAAACTATGGGGTCCAGTGTAATGTCAAATGTCTTTCATCTCAGCCCTCAGAGGCAGAGACATGTGGATCTCTGTGAGTTTGAGGCCAGCAAGAGATACCTGGTGAGTGACTGTCTCAAAAGACCTTCAGAAAACAAAAACCCAACAAAACAAAAACAAACTACGGGGTAAGAAGAAGAAAATAATGAATTTTGGGCTCAACATTCTTTGCTTTGTTACTGTTTGATGAAAATTTACATCGTACTATCCCATTATTCAAACTTAAATACTGGTTTATAAATAAAGTCAGTGGCCTTCGCTAAAACATTCCAGTCATGACATACACAGATCCTCCAGTATGTCTAGCTTGAAGTTATTAGGAGGACGTGAAGTAGAGGAAGGAACCTGAATATGCTGGGTCCTAACATATCAGCATTCCGGGAGCATCTAGCAATCTTTCTTCATACTGGAAGCATGTGGGATGGAGGTGAAGCAGTCACCTCAGTTACTTATGCATCATTTCTCTGGAAAAACCACCCAATCACAGAAGAAAACTCGGGTCAAAAGAAGGGATTAGAAGGCTTCCAAAACCTACTCCAGCCTCTCCAAGTCACAAATCTCAAGGGCTTCTAGACTTTCGGTGAGATGGGTCTTCCCCCACTCTAAAATTCTGCACTGCTGCGTTCCTTCACTTACTGTCTGTATTATTCTAACAAGCCCATCTATGGCCCACGGGAGACATATATCTCCAGGTTATCTGTGAATGCAGCCCAACACATTTGTAGATGACACTGAGAAATGTTGAGAAATCTACAAAATGTTGAGAAGTTGGACATCCCTGTACCATCTTTGTAGTTAGGCCACAGTGATTTATGCTTGCAGAAGGTTTCACTCGTATCTATTAGTAGTAACCCTTCAGGCCATTGACATTGTTCTCTCTCTCTCTCTCTTTTTTTCCCCCCTTTTTGAGACAGGGTTTCTCTGTGTAGCTTTGGAGCCTGTCCTAGATCTCGCTCTGTAAACCCAGGCTGGCCTTGAACTCACAGAGATCCTCCTGCCTCTGCCTCTCAAGTGCTGGGATTAAAGGCGTCCACCACCACCACCACCACCACCACCACCACCACCACCACCACCACCACCACCACCACCACCCAGCTGTTTGTTCATTTTTAAGTTCACTTTTTTCCCCTCTGAGACATTTAACCCTTCCAGACTTTCCTTATAAGAAAATGGAAGCTCCAAACTTGTGATCTAATTGCATTTCCCTTTCTCCCTGAAACTTAATCTGAGTTTCTAATTTCCCACATGCAAGGAGGGCAACAAATACTTTGGAAGTTATCCACCTGACTTCACATACCCCAACCATCAATTCACTACAGAAACATAAGGCATTGCCACACAATAATCACTGGTAGCCAAGAGGTCAAAGGCTCTCCTAACACATCTCAAATACAAACAACAGGACACATTAATAGAGTGACAGCCTTCAGCCAGGCACTACCTAAATACTTAACATTCATTAATCAACCAATCCTCTCCAATGTAGTAAATTTCATCATCTCTATTTCACAGATTAAAAAGCAAACAACCAACAAAAACACTACCGACACAGCCGATGGAGTAAGCAAGATAAATGGCTGCAGAGCTCAAGGGCCATGTATCACCATCACACACACACCCCTTTCATAATTGTTTGGGATGCAACTCCTCACAGTGTTAACTAGAGTGTAACAAAGAACTCAGACTTAAGCTCTTACCTTCCCTAAACTCACCTATTGCTCAACACACAGCTCAACCAGTCACCTCACCGAGAGGTACTTTTGTTAACCGATTCGGTGCCGTTTTCCTAAAGTTCTCTCAGGATCTAATCTAAAAGGTTAACATTCTGGGTTCTGAAGCTCTTTCTCCCCAGGAGCATATTTTGGAGGGATGCTCTCACAGAATGAGTGCTCTGCACTCTGACATAAAGAGTTAGTTCCTCATTGGTTAACTGTTGCTGCTTTCTCTTCCCAAATGAGGGCAAAGAACATCACAAAATTGGGAAGGGATGAAGAATTAAAACAAGCTGTGGTAGGCATTAGATGAACCGAATGACTTGTCATTTGCTTATTTGTTCAAAAAGTTAGAAGAGTAATTTTAAATTCTTTTCTGTTTAAGACTTGACTGTATGCTGAGCAGGGATGGCACACGCCTTTAATCCCAGCACTCAGGAGGCAGAGGCAAGAGGATCTTGAGTTCAAGCCTGGTCTACAGAAAGAGTTCCAGGACAGCCAGGGAATCTCAGAGAAACCTTGTCCTGAAAAACCAGGAGAAAGATTTGACGGTAAGTTTGAGCTGCTTCTCTTTGATTCAGTATTGTGTATACCCCAAATGCTTTACCTACATTATGTTAGTTCCATCTCTTGGGAAAGTAAAATGAGGGGACTGACAATTACAGATGCCTACTGAGTTACTTGTTTTAGGTCACACAAACATTAAGTTACTAGAGCAACCTGGATGACTAATGACGTGAAGGCATTTGTTGGCAAATTTCTGATAAACATGGGCACAAGAAGAGAACAGTATGAAGTTCAAGTTGGACAGTCCCTTTTTAATATGGTGCAAATAGATCCTTCAAGTACACACATTTTCGATGTGTGAAATGGGATCTTATGATCTTGAGAAATCTTCAGTTTCCTTATTGTGTAGAGGCATATCTATTGGCAATGTGGAAACATCATCCTTTACAGGACAGCCAATGACTAAGTTAGGGATTGGGAAACTGCTGACACCATTGTTCGCACTTTTCCACTCATGGCCATTTTCCATTCTCTAATGGAAGTTTTACTTTGGAAAATCGGTTTTACTTGGAAGATCGGTCTGAACTGGCAGAAAGCCCAATGCTGAAAGAGCCTCGAGGAAGTAGTTCTATGCTTCAAACTCCCTACAAGAAGAAACACAGGACAATCCCTCTGTTACTCTTTTCCACACCAAGCGAACACATGTTCCTCGAACTTCAAGGATCCTGGAAATTCTCGCCTTTCATTTGCTCAAAGCCATACCTTACCCAAAATGATGTCACGATGCCACTTTACGTCCACGATACAAGTCAGAATTCTTTTAACAAACATCCAGTTAACACTTCACACATCTCCACACTTGGCACTTAATTTCCCCCACCTTCAAAACATCTTAAATCCCTTTCTGATCTTGGAAGTCCTCCCCCTCACTCCTGGTAGTCTGACGCTCTGTCCTCTCGCCTGTCGCCGCCACTCGGCCCTACGGCTCCCTGGCAGGGTCTTCGGCTAGAAGCACCGCCAAGCCAGAGTCCTGGACTGCGTCTCCTTCGGCGCAGGGGTGTGCAAGGACCCCAGCCCGCCTCCTTTTCCACGCCCCCACACTCACGTGTCACGGAAAACACAGCAGCCGAAGCTCAGATGTCCCCAAGAATGTGGACCTGGGGTTGGGAAACGCAGCCGGAGAGCAGCGGGCCGCAGACTCCGGTCCTCGGTTCTTGTCTGAGGCCAGCGCTCCCCAAGGCGCCGCTCTGCGACCCGCTCCAGAAACCGGAAACAGGAAGCAGCGAGAGGCTGCTGAGCAACTGCTCCGCCCACTGGACCCCGCGGCATGTGACCGCAGAACCATCGCGCTTCGTTCCTTCCCCTGAACGCTGATTGGTGAGCAGTCTAGTTCGCTATGCCCCTGTCCCATCCACCCCGGTCACTCCGAGATTGCCAGCGTCAGCTCCTTCTTTTCGTGTTGCCTTTCTACCAATGAGGTTCGAGCCCCGCCTCCAGGCACTCGCTGATGGCGCTCCCCACTCACGCGGGAGTCACGTGCCAGGTGTCCGAGAGGGCGATCTGCGGAAACTACGGAGAGTGTCGTTTCCTGGGCTCTCTGGAAGTTGTAGTTTCCGCTCCCGGGGCGCTCTGGGAATTGTAGTTCTTAGGGCTCTTCTGCTACCGTGGCAGCCTCTGTGCGGCGCTGCTCAGCCATTCACCGGCTGAGTTCTTTCCTGGTCTATAATTGGTCTCAGCCTCTAGGACAGCGGAGCTTAGGGTCCTGCGTGTCCTCGTTGCCTTAACACCGTTGTTCAGAATTTCTAACTCTCTCAGAACATGCTATTATTATCGTTACCTCTGCAATGACTTGTCCTCCTGTGGCGTCTTGCTAGATAAGCACACTCTGTTCATCAAAGGTGCCTGCCCTATGTGTGCGGGTCTTCTAGCCTGCATTCGGTTTCCTGGGCGTCTTTGTGCTTTTGCTAAGGTCCTTTGCAGGCCCCATGGGATTATTCTGCACTCTGTGAAGTCTCATTTGTTCCTCCTCGGTTTGAAACTTAATTGTTATGGCTTCCTGGATTCACTGTCCAAGTTCCTAATTTCTTACCTTGAAGGTTCTTTCGGCTTTAGCTTGTCATGCCCTTCTGACTCTCCCATGCTTTTGTGTGCACCTCTCTCACACATTTAGAGGCAATATTATGTTTGAAACTGCTAGCACTGTAGTGTTCCCATACTATTTTTAAAAGTTAACTTAAACATTTTTAATACATTTTAATTAAAATATATTACTTCTCTTTCCTCCTTCCCTTTCCTCCCTCCAGTTCCCCCAAAGACCCCTCCACATAGCTCCCCCCAATTTAATAGCCTCTTAAAAAATCATTATTGTTACGTCTATATGCATAAATGTATTGCAGCCTGAGTCTTACACGTGAGTAAGACTTACCGTACCGTTACGGATTGCTGGCTGTGCTGGCTGTTGTTGTGATGCAGAGGTGTCCCAGCTGGGGCGGATAGTTGGTCTCAGCCTCTAGGACAGCGGAGCTTAGGGTCCTGCGTGTCCTCGTTGTCTTAATACCGTTGTTCAGAATTTCTAACTCTCTCAGAACATGCTATTATTATTGTTACCTCTGCAATGACTTGTCCTCCTGTGGCGTCTTGCTAGATAAGCACACTCTGTTCATCAAAGGTGCCTGCCCTATGTGTGCGGGTCCTCTAGCCTGCATTCGGTTTCCTGGGCGTCTTTGTGCTTTTGCTAAGGTCCTTTGCAGGCCCCATGGGATTATTCTGCACTCTGTGAAGTCTCATTTGTTCCTCCTCGGTTTGAAACTTAATTGTTATGGCTTCCTGGATTCACTGTCCAAGTTCCTAATTTCTTTTTTTCTTTTTTTTTTTTTTTTTGGTTTTTTTCAAGACAGGGTTTCTCTGTGTAGCTTTGCGCCTTTCCTGGAGCTCACTTGGTAGCCCAGGCTGGCCTCGAACTCACAGAGATCCGCCTGGCTCTGCCTCCCGAGTGCTGGGATTAAAGGCGTGCGCCACCAACGCCCGGCTTCAAGTTCCTAATTTCTTACCTTGAAGGTTCTTTCGGCTTTAGCTTGTCATGCCCTTCTGACTCTCCCATGCTTTTGTGTGCACCTCTCTCACACATGTTAGAGGCAATATTATGTTTGAAACTGCTAGCACTGTAGTGTTCCCATACTATTTTTAAAAGTTAACTTAAAATTTTTTAATACATTTTAATTAAAATATAATTACTTCTCTTTCCTCCTTCCCTTTCCTCCCTCCAGTTCCCCCAAAGACCCCTCCACGTAGCTCCCCCCAATTTAATAGCCTCTTAAAAAATCATTATTGTTACATCTATATGCATAAATGTATTGCAGCCTGAGTCTTACACGTGAGTAAGACTTACCGTACCGTTATGGATTGCTGGCTGTCGTTATGGATTGCTGGCTGTGCTGGCTGTTGTTGTGATGCAGAGGTGTCCCGGCTGGGGCGGATTGTAATTGCCTCCCTCCCTCGGCAGCTTGCACAGAGTTTTCTGGTGCCATGGAAGCAAGACTGCAGAGGGGAGCTCCCGGGTTAGACCCAGCTCCAACAGCGGGAGCTCCATAGCCTGAGCGTACAACAGTCTTCAAGCAATAGGGGCTCCCGGGTTAGACCCAGCTCCAACAGCGGGAGCTCCATAGCCTGAGCGTACAGTCTTCAGCAATAGGGGCCCCGTCCCAGCTCCAACAGCGGGAGCTCCATAGCCTGAGCGTACAGTCTTCAGCAATAGGGGCTCCGTAGCCCACTCAACAGCAGCTCATAGCTGAGTACAGTTTAGCAAGCTCAACCGAGAGGAAACAGATAAAGTCTGTGTTGTCTTGGGAGTGACTTGGACGTCCCCGACTAAGCACTGAAGAGATTTCTCATGGTTTGTACTGGGGGTTTTGTTAGTCTCTGGTCTTTGTGGGGAGCATTGTCAGCTCAAATGGCATAATGTGCGTGTGCGCGCGCGCGTGCGTGTGCGTGTGCGTGTGTTATGTATAATTTTAGGCAAATATAAAATAATAACTTTCCACAAGAGTTTATCAAAAAGCCTTGGTGTTACCTGTCCCTCCTCCTTCCCTCTCCTTCTGTATTGACCTCCTCCCCTCCACTCAACTGAAATCTCCCTCCCCATTTTTCCATTTTCCACTTCCCGATCACACAGTCCCTTTATCGTTTCCTGGTTTCTGCTGTTACTCCATGTATATCCTCACATCTGAAGATTTGGAGCTAGGAACCATAGACAAAAGAGAAACACAGCATTTGTCTTTCTGAGTCTGGGGTACCAAACTCAATAGAATCTTTTCTAGGTCCATCCATTTACCTTCAGACATTCTGCTTTCCCGTTCTCTACAGCTGAACCGTATTCCATAGGGTACATGTACCACATTTTCATTATCCATGTCTCTGCTGAAGGACATCTAGGTTGTTTCCATTTCCCAGCTACTGTGAATAGAGCAGCAATGGCCATGGCTGAGCAAGTAGTATCTGTGGAGTAGGATGTCGAGTCATTTTGGCATGTGCTAAGTCATGGTATTGCTGTGTCATACAGTTTTGTTCACTTATTGATTGAGATGTGTAGATGTGTAGTCACTGTGTAGTCTTGGCTGGCCTGGACCTCACTATCTAGACCAGGCTGGCCTTGAAATCATAGAGATCCACCTGCCTCTGCCTGCCAACCACACTTTCTAAAAAGTACTTATGGAATTCTTTACTTAAATCCTCACACCAACCTTATGACGAACTATCTTACCCAATTGTACAGGTGAATAGGTTAAACCAGATAGAGGCAAGTGTGTATTTGTATGTATCAGTATTTATTGTTATTGTTGTCAAAATTTTTTTTGTTCATTTTTGTTTTTAAGTAGGATTTGCTATGTAGCCCAGGGAGACTGAGTTTGAGATCTTCCTTCCCCTCCTGAGTGCTGAGATTACAGGCATGCATCTCAGAGCTGATTAACATTATTAATGGATACATTTTTTTTTGGCTTGGTAGGTATATGGGCTGGGTATTAGATATTTTCTTATGGGAAGATAAGTGGGAAAAAAAACCCCTGAATTTTGTAATAATAATATTTTAATGTTGGAAAATAGAATTAACAAAAAAAATCATACAAAAACTGCTGAGCAATATCCCTGGGCCTAAAATTAAACTTTTTAATAGTTGTGTATTATTTAGCTTCACAGATTACTGTTTAACTGATGCTATTAAATGTTGAGTGTTTGACTTATTTCTACAGACTTGCTTTAATCAATTACCCAGCAAATGCTTAATGAGCAATTACTGTGTGCCACATTTTGATAATAAAGTGCAGAACAATCCTAGTTTGTTTCATTTGAGAACTGATATTCCTTCTTTTAAAAGAAGTCTTTGAAATTTTTGTATATGTGTACAATGTATCTTAAGGTTTATTTATTTATTATGCATAAAAGAAAATTATACAATGTATGACAATGTGTGCTAATTGAACTCAACTTAAAACATCTACTCTTAACTCTGCCATCTCTCAGCATTACATTATCTTTATTCACTCCACTCCATCTTTCCAACTTCCATTAGGAACCCCCTCAACACATCTCCTTCCAAACCTCAAGTCCCCCCAATCCACTGAGTCTAATTAGGGATGCCCATGTGCATATGCATATGGGGATGAACCATTCAAGAGTCATTGGTTATCTAACAGTACCCACCAACCCAGGGAGAAATGACTCTCCCTTTCATTCCTGCTACTAACTGCCCATAGGTCCTCAGTTAGGGGTGGGGCCTTGGGTACCTTCCTCTCATGCTGTAATTTTGACTGGTGTGATTTTGTGCAGGTGACCCCATAGCTGCTGTGAGTTCCTGTGCGACAGCTATGTCATGTCCAGAGGACAGCTGTTCACCTCACTCCTCCCCTTCTCTCCACCCCCCTCTTCCAGAATGTTCCCTGAGCTTCAGGAGGCAGGGGTTGACAGAGATCCCATCCATAACGGAGCATTCAGTCGCCACTTATTCTCAGCATTTTGAACAGTTATGAGTCTCTGCATTGACCTCTCCCTATTGCAACAAGAAGCTTCCCTAGTGAGGTCGAGAGTGGCTCAGATCTATGGATATAAATATTTAGAAGGCAGTTTGACAGCACTACTGTTTGGCAAAACAATACCATTAGGTTTTCCCCTAGGGCCTGCCTTCCCCAGCCTTGGGTTTGGCCATGTTTTCAGTCCCAGGCCTTAATGTCCTCCCGTGTGTGGCGCAGGCCTCAAATCCACTAAGAGAGCAGTTGTTCCTTCCTTCCACAGCTTTACCACTACTGCGCTGTTGCATTTGCAACGTTGCCTCCAAACGGAAACATTCCTTCCAGGAAAGAAGGGAAGACCCAAGAGCCTCAGGAGGGGAGCAAAATGTCACAAAAGGTCGCATGTCCTAGAGAACACATGTTTGGAAGATTCATGGGGGCCCATACCAACAGTGTGAAAGGGAGTAGACAGTGGCTGGGGTACAGACTATGGCCAGCCCAACAGAGGTAAGAAAGAGCTCTTCGGATTAAGGTAGCAGAGAGCTCCAGGACTGTACTTTTTAGGAGTCCTCACCTATGTTGGGGTGGGCTTTCTGATGATGCAGCTGCTTTTGAATCATCCCTGCTCCTTTTAAGCAACCCCTCCCCCATACTCCTGTTAGTAACACCAATAAAGAACCCCACTGGTTCACCATATTGGACTTTGGTACAATAGTTGTTTTGGTCTGTCCCAAGTTCCCTTTCTGGGGTGAGCCAATGTATATGTGTGTGTTGTGTCTCTCTAGTAAAAGTCTACCCCACACCATGAGGCATAGAGGGCACATCTTGCCTACTAGATCAGTAGTATAGCAAGCAGGGTCCAGTGCTGGATAAAACCAATGATGTGTCTTGCTCCCCTCCCCTTCCAAAAGCCTGCACAGCACCTTCCAGCACTGTGAATGCTAGCCAGCAGGGATTTCCTAGTCAGTCAATTACTTTTTCTTTCTTTTGTTTTTGGAGATAGGGTTTCTCTGTGTAGCCCTAGCTGTCCTAGAACTTGCTCTGTAGACCAGTGTAGCTAGAGTTTTTCTGCCTGGCCCATAGTCAGGACAAATCTCTCTCATGCGCCAGTCACACAGCTGCTCAGACCCAACTAAGTAAACACAGAGACTTATATTGCTTACAAACTGTATGGCCGTGGCAGGCTTCTTGCTAACTGTTCTATCTTAAATCAACCCATTTCTATTAATCTATAAGTTGACACATGGCTTGTGGCTTACTGGTATCTTTACATGTTGCTTGTCATGGTGGTGGCGGCTGGCAGTGTCTCTCTGACTCAGCCTTCCACTTCCCAGAATTCTCCTCTCTGCCTGTCCCGCCTATACTTCCTGCCTGGTTGCTGGCCAATCAGTGTTTTATTTATCAACCAATCAGAGCAACACATTTAACATACAGAACATCCCACAGTAGACCAGGCTGGCCTCAAACTTAGAGATCCACCTGCCTCTGCCTCCCAAGTGATGGGATTAAAGGAGTGCATCATCACTGCCCAGACAAGATCGATTCCTTTATGTCTTGCAAACTAAGTGTACAGTGTCTTCATCAATAAAGTCTTACCATTTAGTTGTGGTGGGCATCTAAGAGCAATGGCAACACCCTGGAATGTTTGAGGTGCTCTGGGGCCTTACTGACCAACAACTCATAGGGACGTAAGTCATGCCTGGCTAGATATTTTCATTTAAGAACCCCATGTCTTCTGAGAACAGCGCTGCTCACCCGTATAGGACACATCTGTTCAAACTCCTTCAAAAATGTGTTCTTGTTTTTTGTTTTTTTTTTTTTAAAGATTTATCTATCTATCTATCTATCTATCTATCTATTATATATACACTGTTCTATTTGTATGTATGTTTGCATGACAGAAGAGGGCACCAGATCTCATTATAGATGGCTGTGAGCCACCATGTGGTTGCTGGGAATTGAACTCAGGACCTCTGGAAGAGCAGTCAGTGCTCTTAACCTCTGAGCCATCTCTCCAGCCCCAAAAATGTGATTTTAGACTTTAAGCCCAGCACTCGGGAGGCAGAGACAGATGGATCTCTGAGTTTTAGACCAGCCTGGTCCATTGAGTACCGTGACAGCCAGGGATACACAGAGAAACCCTGTCTTTAAAAAAAAAAAAAAAAAAAAGTGTTTTTAAGTAGCTTATGAACTACTGGGGTAAGTAAGTAAGTAAATAAAATATTTTCCTAAACGACAACAAAATGCTTACTGGAGCACACCTTTAGTCCCAGCCCTCGGGAGGCAGAGGCAGGCAGTAGATCTCTGTGAGTTCAAGGCCAGCCTGGTCTACAGATCGAATTCCAGGACATCCAGGGCTACACAAGAGAAACCTAGTCTTAAAAAACAGAAACAATAGCAAGAGAAAGAAGCAAGAAAGGAAGGAAGGAAAGGGGGGGGGAGAGGGAGGGAGGGAGGGAGGGAGGGAGAGAGAGAGAGAGAGAGAGAGAGAGAGAGAGAGAGAGAGAGAAGGAAAGCAAGCAAGTAAGCAATCTTACTGTTCTTGAAAGAACTGGGGTTCAGCTCCCAGAACCCACATGGTATGCTCACAAATGTCTGTCTCCAGTTCCAGGATACCCAATTCTCTCCTCTGACCTCCACAGGCATGTGTATATACATGCAGACAAAACACTCATAGACATAAAAATAGGTAAATCTTCTTAAATATTAAAAAAAAAAAAAAACCCAAAAAGCGTGCACACAGTCAAGTACACAGAGAGAATGACTCTCTGCAGGAAGGGTACTCAGGGAGCCAGGTCTTTTGGGGTGGGGGCCTGAGGGTGGTGGGTAGGGGGGATTTTAAACATCTTTGGTGGGCTGGAAGGAAGGGTGGGGTCTTCTCCTAATTCAGGATTGGTCAGTTTAGACCAGGCAAGCTGATAGGCCCACAGCTTTGGGTGAACAGGTTCAGTCCAGACATGAGCTTATCTATGATCTTTGCTGGTTAGTTGGCAGGGGCTCCTGGCAGCAGAGGGAGAAAATAGATCTGCTGGGCTGAAACCTCAGGTCAGGAGGCCAGGGAAGAAGCTGGAAGTTTGCCATCGTCCCTATCTTTCTGTGGCCCCTTTCCCTGTCTGTCCGCTTGTCAAGGGTCCATCCTGCTTCTCATTCACCCGCACCCCCCCACATAAGCTCTTTTCCATCAGGTGTTTCTCCAATGCTTTGTTTTGTTTTAAAAGTCTCGAAAACAACTTTTTGTCAACCGAATAATTGTATTTTAAATGAATATTCAGGAAATTGCATTGTAGAATTTAGTTGTTACCTCCAAATATAAATTATATTTATAGCATAATGACACGTGTCAGAATTTATCTCTAAATTCCAAGGTCCTTAAACAAAAACTTCACCTTAAAATGTGGACATGACAGCCAGCCCTAACCTGATGGCACTGTGCTTTTGGCCTGCCCAGAAACTGACTGACTGCTCTATCCCAGTCTCTGGAGTGCTCAGACCTGAGAAATAATTTACACAGGTCCCTGTGATGACCAAAGAAACTTAATGTGGAGCCGGGCATCCCTTAAGGGCTGTTGACCTTTTGCTCTGGGATGCCTGGGAGATTCCAGTGGCCTGCTGGTGACTAGGATAATGGGCTGGGAGGTGTTAACAGCTGCCTTTCCTTCTGCATAGCTCCTTCTCGCTACGGGAGAGAGATGAAATGGTCTTTTTATTGCTATATAGTGGGGAAGTCGGAAACAACTGAGGGAAGTAGAACAATTTTCCTGCCCAGCTGTGGATTCCATGGGTGGTTGTAATACACGTCCTTCTGATGTCTGCCTTAAAACCTCACCTGAACCCCGACTTCAGCACAGCGTGTTGTTTGGCTCTAAGCTGCAGTCCTTCTGCTAGCAATAAGAATAAACTCATTTAACCTCAGTTTGAATTGAGTCTAAGTGAAGGGGCTGTAGCAGGCTGGAGCATGGCACACGTGGTTCTGGCAGGCCTTCCCCTCCCCTGATTCCCTCTGCCTTTCTAAAAACCACTAGAGTGCACTCCTAAAGCGAGCCACCAACGTCTATGCCCTTATTTGGCCACTTCCTCCTGAGGCTGACCACCAAGGCCCAGCTATCAAAGTACTGAAGCTCAGCCATCAAAGCACCTTCTGACGAATTAACGTGCCCAATCAAAACCTCATCCTAACCTGAGGTTTCCCCTTTATGAACTGCATTTGCCTATGGGCCACACCTATGTCCTCTCTGTCCAGTCTCCGTCCTCTCCGGGACAAATAACCCTCCCTGCTTCCTTTTCCCCTTCCCCTTCTGGTTCTCTGGCTCTCTGGTTCTCGGTCTCCTGTCTTTGTCTCTTATTCCTGCCCTCTGTCCCTCTGAGGCAAATAAATCTCGTTTGTGCTGAGAACTTGGTCTTGGGGTATCTTGTGCTGATGCTGGTCCTTTCACCGAGTCTCTGGTTTCTCCCAGTGGATTTGAACACCACAACAGTTTACGTGCACATACATACCCATACATACTAGTACATACATTTGCCACAACAGTTTACATACACATACATACCCATACACACCAATACACACATTCTCACACCTTAAAAATCAGGTGTATGATAAGCCACAACCTTAAAAGTGGCCTTATTATTTAGATTGCTTTTGAGACATACCATGACATCGGTAGGTAATGTGAGATGCTTACAAACACAGCTGCAGCCAGTAACCCAAATAAACATGTGCCAGGACCCTGAAAGAGCATTGAGTGAAGGTTTTGAAGTCCTCTACAGAACATTTGAAAGCCAGTGTACAGGGGAGTTTAGTTAGCAGGGCAGAGGAGTTTGACTCTTGGACAGTCTTTTTTGTTTGTTTATAGCTTGTAGCTGAGAGCTGTAGTATTAGGTGTGTGTGGGGGGTAGGGGGAGTGTGTGTGGGGAGATGTGGGGGGGGGGCCTGTAGCTCTGAGGTTGCAGGAGGAGAGAAACTGTAATTGCAGAAAGGGGAGAAGGAGAAAGAAACAGCATGATAGAGGAAAAAGAAACTGGTTGAGGAAGGTCGCCAGGTCACTGAAAGCATTTTGCAGCCTAAATAAAGTAGCTTGGGACTTTGTAATGGAACACTTTTAAAATGCAATTCAGACTCCGGTCTGACTAGGCCAGAGTCATAATCTGACTCACGGGGGGGTCGGGTCAGGTGGTGAATCAGAGTCCCACTTTTAGAGTTGCGTCTGGTTAGATCCAGGAGGATTGACCCGGAGGGCGATTTCATAGGCTGAGATTGGACTCAAATCACCTGTGAGGGGACTGGGGAAGAACTCATCTTCTAGAGAAGCCGAGACGACAGCTATTTGCGTTTCTTCCTGCTGGCCAGGAGGAGAAACTTAAAATGGAGGCGCGGTGAATTTCCCCGTCGAGGGAAGCAATGCTAGAGTGAGGTCCAGGAGGCAGGACCGGGGAGAGGCGCATGGCCTGCCGGCTAGGAGGGCTGCAGGGGCGGGGGTGTGTCGGCAAGGAGGAGGAGGGCGGGGCTTAGCAGTGGCGGGCTAGGAAAAAGGAGTGGGAAACAGAGAAATAGGGATGCTTTTACAAAAGACCTCCCAGAAAGGAAAGAAGTGGCCACGATGAGCCAGCCTCTGCATCAGAGCTGGTACTTTCAGTATTTAATCAGCGCAGGGAGACGGGCTCTGGAGAAAAGCGGTGCTCAGTTGCAGCCCGGTGAATTCCCACAGAGAAAAGCGTCAGTGAGGTGCCCTCCAGCTGCCTCGTTTTTTCCTGCTGAGGGACAAGAACTGAGCACCAGCAAGGAAGAGGGGGTGAGAGGAGAGAGGGATGGAGAAGACTTAGGTTGGCCCTTGTGTCTCTGAAAGAAAGAGGCTGTAAGTGGACAGAGCCAGCCAGAGGAGCGGCTGGAAGCGGCTGGAAGCGGCTGGAAGGTGATCTATAGGACACCTCTCTTGGTTTGCTTTCGCGCTGGATGAAACTGTCTGAGATAGCATTAAGAAGTCCGTTGGTCAAGTGGGCAGATGTGTCGGGTTCAAAAGAAACTGGAAACAAATGGCTAGCCGAGGTGCCTATTAATATACCAAAGCACATGGTGGCTTCCAGGCTCAGTAAGTACCTGCGGCTCCTCTCGGCTCTTCTCACCCTGTCCCCTACTGCAGAGGGTCCCTGCAGGCTTTACACCAGGCAGGGAAACCATCAGTGAAGAGACAAGAATGAAACAAGAATTGGCATCAGCCCAACTTTGGTACCAAGACTTTGGGATCTGACCACCAGTTTGTTTTAGCCATATTTAAGCACAGCACAGTTTTGGAATTCTGGTAACAATTAACTCAGCTCCATAAGTACAACAAAGCTTAAGACACGTTTACATTGAAGCTCTTTACAATGACTTTGTTTATAAGATCGTTTTTTTAAAAAGATTTATTTATTTATTATGTATACAGTATTCCACCTGCATGTACCCATGCAGGCCAGAAGAGGGCATCAGATCTCATTATAGGTGGTTGTGAGCTACCATGTGAGCTACCATGTGGTTTCTGGGATTTGAATTCAGGACCTCTGCAAGGGGAGCCAGTGCTCTTAACCTCTGAGCCATCTCTCCAGCCCAGAGGATGAGTTCTTGTTGACGTAGAAACAGTGCTCAAGATAAGGGTCTAGGGAGAACGACCGAGGCAAACAGAAGGCCTGTGGGAGTCAGGACTGGCCTGGCCCAAAGATAACACAGAGGTCACTTAGGCTGTCATAAAGTACAAGTGACATCTCTCACAAGGATGACTTTTATGACTTAGAGGCAATACTCAAAATGTAGACGGAAAGGGACTGGGATAAATAAAACATAAATTCCGGGAGATATGGGCAGAGCTTGGGTCATCAGAAAGCAAAGGATTACCAGGCTGTGAACTACACCCATTCCTACACCCAGGGGAGCAGGTTAACCGTCTCTTTCCCTTGAAGGCTGCCTGCGCGGCGCTTAGCTTTCCTGGCTTCTCTGGTGCTTATCTGTGCGCATGCGCACTTTTTGCCCTCTACACCCTCCCCTAAACTCCAACTCGTGGGCTTCCCTTCCCCGGCTTCTCCTTCCTATATAACCCTGCCGTTTTAGCCTTGCTCCCACTTGGCTCTCTCTTGGTCTGCTTGCCTCCCTCTCTCTTGCCTTTCTCCCTTGGCTCTCTTTGGCTCCCTCTCTTGGCCCTCTCTCCTCTTTGTTCTCTTTCTCTCTTCTCTTCCTCTTTTGCCCCCCCCCCATGGCCCAGTTCAGTCTGCTGGCCATGTATAGTCTACTACTTTCTATCCCTGCTCTGGACACTTCAGATGCCTCTGGCTGTGCTTTCTGTCATATCTCCAATAAAAACCTCCCCCTCAACCATACCTTGGATCAGTCATGTCCATCCTCACTTTATATACAGGGGAAAGTGAACAAGTGTTGTTCTTATATTGCTTGATTTCATCCTGGACATGTGATCAGTGTCACGATAAGGAAATGGGGCAGGAATTAAGCATCCTTAAACTTAGTGTGTTTAGGGTAATCTGTCTGATCCCAAACCATTGAGATGGCACCCGTTGGCAGCGTCTCGAATGGCAGCGAGGAAGCAGCGTGGAGCCATCACCAAGCCACGGTGAGGCAGGGTACCCTGGGTGAGTGTGGGCACAAAGAGCTGGGGGCCCAACCGGCCCGCTGCTACCACTTGGCTTGGCCAGGCCTTTGGCACGGCCCCCAGCTCTGCACTTCCGCACTTGGCCATTTACTAGTGAGGGCAGGAGTGCGCCTCCTCCCCAGCTCACTCCTACCCCATCTGGCAGGCTGGAGTCAGCCAATTAGAAAAGGGCAGATCCTGCAGCCTACCTACCCACCCCTCCTCTTTTTTGGATACATCTCTGGGCATGCCCTTACACTTCCAAAGACACCACAGTTTAAACTAATGTAACCATTGCTTCCTTAGCCAATGGTGTTTGCTGGAGATGACCCAGCTGTCCCCAGAATTTCCCTAAGGGTGTATAAAGGGAGCCTGCAAGCTTTTCTCAGGGTCACTGCCATTTTGTTCTGTGGCCGACCCCTGCTTGCTGGAATTTCTTCTTGAGAAATAAACGTTCTCGTGGATTGCATGTGTGAGTGGTGGTCATTGTGGGGTGATTTGCAGACTCTAAAACCACGGGAAGCATTTGACTCAGTGGTAAGTTCTGCTCAGTCCAGAGATGACGCATGTCCTGACAGCCCAAGAGGCAGATGTCCCTAGAGGCCAGTGTGCGTGTGGAAAAGCAGTAGCAAGGACATGGGGGTCTCCACTGGGCAGTCCATCTCTGTGATGTGCACCCAGGTTTCCGTGCAGTTATCCGAGTTCTTAGCATTCAGGGTTCAAGAGGGACACTGGAGTGGCTTGCTCTTTGGTGTAAGAATTTATTGGGGAGGTTATTTGGGGGGGGGGAATTGGTGCCTTCATAATGTGATGTACGTGTTGAGATCAGAGGACAACTTGTGGGAGCTGGTTCTCTCTTTCTTTCAGGTAAGCCCTGGGGCTTGAACTCAGGTTGCCTTGGTAGTAATTGCCCTTACTTACTGAGCCATCTTGCCAGCCCTTATTAGAAAATTCTTAGCTCCATGGGAAGACAGACAGATGGAGGTCTCTGAGGAGAGTTTGGTCTCTGAGGAGACTTCAGTCATTAGGCAAAGTGAGCCCTCCCCCCTTGCAAGCTTCAGAGAGAAGGGGGAGGGGTCCCGTGCCAAATAGATGATGAGTAACCCATAGTGGGTGCTGCCAGTCACCTTGTCAGACTTGAGGTGTGTGTGTGTGGGGGAAGTTCAGCCCTATAGTTACTGTGTGTCCATTGCAGAGACCGGCCCTCCCCTATCTGCTGATTGCTTCATACTCCTGGGCTGTTGGAACCTTACTAGGATTTGTTGCCAGTGACGTCTTGAAGTGGTTCCCCCCCGGCTTTCTGCTCATAGTTTGACATCTTAGTCTTTGATCCATTTGAGTTGGCTTATTTTGTATTTCCAACTTAAAAATTGGTAGATTTTAATATATGCAGAAAATGAATTATTTGAATAAAAAGATGTTGGGGGTGGGTGGGTGGGAAATCCCCCTCACAATAAAGAATAAAATAAAAAACAAAGAAATGGACAAAAACCCTAGGTAAGATTTAATCAAGATGTTCAAGGATTTTTACAATGAAAGCTATGTAGCACCAAAGAAAGAAATTGTAGAAGACAGAAAGCTCTCCCATACCTATGGACAACAAAGTTTGCTACAGTGACCACATCAAAAGCTAATTTTAGCTGTTTGAGCCTGTCTCTTGTGCTTAAAGTGGCCCAAGGTTTGTTGATTTTTGCTTATCCTTTGAAAGCAGCTTAGTTTTCATTTTTTGTTTTACATTCTGTATTTATTTTTGCTCTGCTCTCAATCATTTCCTACCTTCTAACACTGGACGTAGTTTGTTCTTTTTCTTCTTCCTTAAGGCAGAAGTCAGACTCTGTGCTTCCAATCTTCCCTTTTTGGGGAAGTGGTGGTAGAGACCATCTTGCTTTGTGACCCAGACTGACTTTGAATTTAGGATGATCCCCCCTCCTTCTGCCTCTTGAATGCTGGGATTACAGGCATATACAACAATGCTCTGTTCTTTCCTTAAAAATTTATTGTGGGATGAGGAGATAGTCTTGAAAATTATTATGGTCCAGCCTTAATGATCTTCTTCCCAGGGGCCCAGAAGAGAAGCTATGAATGGTGTGAATTATTTTCAGGAAAAGAATCTAAGTACACCGAGCTCTTTTGTCCGAGTACTTTATTCCTCTAGGATAAAATTCTATCTACACAGCTACAGTTCTGTACTCAGCCTAGCTCCTTTCTTGCCTGATTTCTCTCTACATTTATCTGCGGTCTCCTCTAAGTTCTGTCTCAATTCTTTCATCTTAGTTCTGCCCCATCTAGGTCCTCATCCATCTAGTTCCTTCCCATCTCAGCTCCTCTCCCATCTCCTTCTTTCTCATCTTGTTCTTCCTCATCTTGTTCTTGCCCATCTGGCTCTTCCTTATCTTCTATCTGTTCCTCTAGTCCTCTCTTCTAGCCCTTCAATCTAGTTCTTCCCCATCTCAGTTCCTTCCTCTCCAGTTCTTACCCATCTAGTTCTTCCATTCTCTTTTCTCCATCTTGTCCTCCCAAGTCTCTGAGGTTTACAATAGCAATGCTCTGGTTAAAGCAGGGTCACCAGGCTTGAATTCCCTCAGGGTCAAAAGGAGGGGCAAGAAGATCCACAAAAAAGAGCAGTAATTGCCAACCATCATCTGCAACCCAAAAGGGAATAGAATCAACTGAGAGCTAAACTTGGTTAATTTCTGAGCAAGGGGATTTTATGTGCTCAACTGTATTCTTAGAAGTGGTTAGTTAAAGTGTTAGGAGTCTATCAGTGATGACTGAAAATAAAACTGCCTTGTTTTCCTTGGCCCCTTACCTGTCTAAGCTATCTTGGCTACTGTTTTCTGGCGGGGCGGGGGGTGGCGGGGTAGTATACTTGGTGGTGCTTGATGTACCTGTAAGTAGAAACCCTTTAGTTCTGAGTTAATAGTTAAAGGTAGATCTAAAACTAGAGATAAGGCTTTGGAAAGTGAGAAATTTAAGCTTAATTAGCACATCCGCCAGGCCTTCTCAAACAGATAGTCTGGATGCTTAAGTCTGTTCTTAGAGAGTGCAGAGGTATCTCTGAGAAGATACTTTTGTCCATGGGGGGGATGGTCCTGGGTGGATGCTGCTAATGACGATAATGACAGAAAGGCCTGAAATTAGGGATCCTGACTGCATTACTGCACAGAAGGTTACCTAAATATACCATTAGTGGGGGGAAATTGTGCCCATTGAATGATGGAAAAAGTACAATAGCACATGAGAAATTCATAGTAGATAATCAAAAGCCAGTATCACCAAGACTCCTTGAGCCCCAGCTTGACCTCTGGAAGGCCCTTGGCTTCTTCCAGGTCTTAGCTTGTCATAATCAGCTGAAATCCTACTTCATGTATTTTTGCGGCTTGTAGCAAGATAGCTCTGAGGTTAAGAGAAATGCTGTTCTTCCAGAGGACCTGGCTTCAATTCCCAGCACCCACACAGCTGGTCACAACTGTTTGTAATTCCAGTCTCAGGGGACCCAGGGACACTAGGCACACACATGCACACGTACGGCTTGATTTTACCCTGACCTGTGACCAGTGCCCTCCTTCTCTGTCTTATGGGAGCTTTATCAATCTCAGTCTTATAAAAAGAATCAAATTTAGCTTTTGCTAAATTCCTTCCTATTATTACGTTTTGATTTGGGATTATTTTTATTCTGAGCACTCTTCTGTTTACTCTGGTTTTAATTCTTACTGTCATTGAGTTTTAAACCCTTATTATTTTGATCTGTCTCCTATTCATTGAAAACTGCAATAGTGCTAAGCATTGTTTTAGCTGTTTAGCAGATGTTCACATTCCACCTCACACAGTTGGAAGCATTTCTTTTTTTTGTCTTTGATTCATGATTTATTTAGAAGTGGGTTTCAATTTCCAAGTACTTAAAACCGTGTTGAGATTCTTTTCCTTGTTGGTGATCCCTCTGCAGCTTTAGGATGTATGCCTAACACCCTAACACTGGGCTCATGAGAGGCTCTGGAGGTGAGTACTTCCTGCACAAACCCAGTGACCTGCATCTAATGCCCAGAATGCACTGAGAAATGGAAGGAGAGTGCCACCTTGCAAATTGTTCTCTGACCTACACATGCACAGTGGGATGTATGTGTGCTCCCAATCTCTCTCCCTCTGCCCCCCTCTCATACACACACAATAAATGAAGATGAAAATGTCCTAGTATTTCAAACTTATTAAAATGTATATTATAGCCCAACATACCATCTGTTTTTTATGAACAGTCTTTTTTTTTTTTCCAAACTTGAAAAAAACCCATGTATTCTTTGTTTGTTCAATGTAATTTTGGGGCAAATTTCAATTAGATCAATGTGGGTGATGGTGTGGTTGAGATGCTTTATATTACTATTGATTTTTTTGAAGCTCAAGGGCAGTTTTATTAGTGTCTAAAGGGACCCCACCCCCAGGGCAGGCAGGCTAGAAATCTCCGCCGCTGCGGGGAGAAGAATAGGAAAGAGAAGGGAGAAGAGCCCACTGTTGAAACTGACATGGAGGTCAGACAGGAAGTCACCACAGCGAGGATCGAGGAGCGGAGGGAGTGCTAGAGAGGGGGGAAGGCCAGAAAGCTCAGTGCTTGGGAAAGCATGCTTACAGAAGAGGCAGAAAAGAGGGAAAAGTTGCACTTTTGTGAGTAGTTTAGAGAAGTGGCTGAGCCTGGAAAGAGCCACAGAGAGAGGGGAAGGGAAGAGCTTATCATCACAAGCCCGAGGCAGAGACTCAGCATAAACCCAAACTGGTATTTTGAAAATGTCCAAATCGAAGTCCAGTAGTCCAATGAGCTAATGAGAGCATCCATCTACTGACTTCTCCTTCCTTTTTTTCTGACATCCAAGGCTGGGCTCAAGAATGGTGACCCCAGGATACTTTCAGGGTCTTGGATAGTTTTGGAGTGGCTAAAATCACAGTGTGTGGTCCCTCCTAGATGGCTTTTAGAGAGAGAGAAGAAATAAAATCATCATTAATTTCTTAGGTTAAGTCAATAGTGGGCATGTCTCTCCTGTCTCCAGAAAGGTACTGTTGTGTTGAATTGAGCTTACATCATCCGATGTCTTATATCTGGGCAGCCTTTTCCTCATCAAGAAGAAAATCATTGGACCAGGTGTGTTGACGCACGCCTTTAATCCCAGCACTCAGGAGGCAGAGGTGGGCAGATCTCTGTGAGTTTAAGGCCAGCCTGGGCTACAAAGCAAGTTCCTGGACAGCCAAGGCTATTACACAGAGAAATCCTGTTTAAAAAAAAAAAGCCACCATGACAAGACGCATGTGAAGATGCCAGTAAGCCACGAGCCACCTGGCAAGGTATAGATTTATAGAAAAGGGTTAATTTAAGTTATAAGAACAGTTAGCAAGAAGCCTGCCACAGCCATACAGTTTGTAAGCAATATAAGTCTCTGTGTTTACTTGGTTGGGTCTGAGCTGCTGCGGGACTGGCCAGTTAGAGAGATTTGTCCTGACTGTGGGCCAGGCAGGACCAGAAAAACTCTAGCTACACCACAGAAAAGAAGAGAAATCATTAGTGAGAAATAATTTTCTAAAATTACTACTGATTTTTTTTTTGTGTGTGTAGTAGTTTCACTAGTTACTGAGGAAAGAAATCAATTTTTTTTCATGATTATGTATTTGTTGATTTCACTTTCATTCAGCAAGCTTTTGTTTCTAATGTTTTGCAATTCTGAATTGGGTACAAGTGTTCACTTGTAGTTGTTAGATAGGCTCAGTGTCATGACTAATATAATCACGAAGGATATCTTTGTACAGGTCTATTTAATTTTTGTTTTTGTTTTATTTTTTGAGACAGGGTTTCTCTGTGTAGCTTTGGTGCCTGTCCTGGATCTCACTCTGTAGACCAGGCTGGCCTTGAACTCACAGAGATCTGCCTGCCTCTGCCTCCTGAGTGCTGGGATTAAAGGCGTGTGCCACCACCGCCTGGCTATTTCATTTTATATCCATCTGACCATTTGTGACAGTCTTAGTAATGTCCTTTGCCCATTACCTTATAAGGCAAAAGGGACTCTGTAGTTGTGATTGACTTATATATAGAAAACATATATATCATTACTATGCAGCCCGGGATGTCCTGGAACTTGTGATCCTCTGACCTCAGCTTCCCAAGTGCTAGGATTATAGGCATGATTTAAGAATCTTGATTTGAGGGATTATGCTGGATTACACTCGTGTTTCCAGTGTGCTCAAGGGGGAGCCAGTGAGTCGGTTAGGAAGGTGGCACACTAAACCATAAATCAAGGAACACAGCGGCCTCCAGGCACCAGAGCCGTGAAGGAAGTTGGTTGTCTCCCGAGGGAAAGTAGTCCTGCCAACTCAGTGATGGCAGACTTCTGGAACATTCAGAAAAGAAATTGATATCATTTTGTGGCTCTCAGGTGTGTCATTGGGGGTTTGTTACAGCGATGATAGGAAACTAGCACACCGTTCCAGGCTTCTTTTGTTTGCCGTTCATTGACTTCTATATTTCTTTCTTTTTGTGCGCGCACGTGTGCGTGTGCGTGTGTGTGTGTGCGTGCGTGTGTGTGTGTGTGTGTGTGTGTGGTGTGTGTGTGTGCGAGCGCGCAAGGGTGCTTGCACATGGAGGCTAGGGGAGGATGCTGGGGTCAGCTCTCCACTTTATTCCTTGGAGAGGGCTGCTCTCTGAACCTGAAGCTTGGTGGGCAGCCAGCAAGCACCAGTGAGTCTTGTGTCTCCGCTCAGCACAATCCTGGGGTTGTAGGTGCATGCCGCTCTTGCCCAAAATTTTACATGAATGCTTAGGATTTGAACTCAGTCCTCATGCTTATGTGACAAGGGCTCTTACCACTGAGCCGTCTCCCCAGCCCTGCACAGTAAGTTTTTATAATCTATTTTTTCATTTGGTGACATTCATCACACATTACTCCCCCACCCCACACATGTGTATGTGTGTGTGTGTGTGTGTGTGTGTGTGTGTGTGTGTGTGTGTGTGTGTGTGTGTAGAGAGAGGTCTATGTTGGGCGTCTTCTGCAACTGTTCAAATAATAATAACAACAACTACTACTATTATTATTTTGAGACAGAGTCTCTCACCGAACCTGTAGCTTATCAACTTGGCTAGGCCTGTTGGCCAGTGAGCCCCAGGGATCCCCCTTCCTCTACTGTCTGTCCCAGGACAGGATTGCTGATGCATGCCACCATGACTGGCTTTTTATGTGGGTACCGGGGATCTGAACTCAGGTCCTTAGGCTTGCGTGCAAGAACTTTACTGACTAAGCCAACTCCCCAACCATGGTGTTATTCTACAGGCTCTTCATGTTCATTGATCTTTTCTCCTGAATGTTCCAATTTGCTCTTAACCATGTTCAGTTGTTTTTAAAGATTATGAATATTGTTCCAGAACATTTGATTGATTCTTTTTTGTAGTTTCCATTTCTTTGATGAGATTATTTAGCTCTTTATTCGTTCTGACCCTACCTCTTTTCGAAGTGCTTGAACATATTTTTGTAATCATTACGGTTCTTGTTTGCTGACTCCTTTCTCTATTTCATTATCTCTACTTAACGCTGTTTCCTCAGACGACGGTTTAAACGTGTTATGTGTCTGAGCATCAGTTTGACAAGGGGTGGACTTGTGGTGGTTAATACTGATTGTCAACTTGATGGGATGCAGAACGGTGGTTCTCAACCCGTGGGTCGCAACACCACAGGGTTCGCAACATCAGATATCCTGCATGTCAGACATTTACATTACACTTCATAATGGTAGCAAAATTGCAGGTATGAAATAACAATGAGGTCACCACAGCATGAGGAACTGGATGGATTAAAGGGTCGCAGCATTCGGAGGGTTGAGAGCTGCTGCTCCGGAGTCACCTAGGAGACAAACCTCTAGTGTCTCTGAAGGGAGTTTCTAAACCGAGTTACTGAGGTGCGAGGATCCACCCAAAATGTGGGCAGCAGCGTCGACCAAATGTGGTCCTAGACTCAAAAAGACAAACATAAGCAGAGCACCAGCATTCATCTCTCTTTGTGTCCTGACTTGCAGATTTAATGAGCCCAGCTGCCTCAAGCTCCTGTCACCAGACCTTTCTACCACGAGGGACCTAATTCCCTTCATCTGTGAGCCAAAATGAGCCCTCCTCCATCAACAGGCTTCTGCCAGGTGTTTGGTCATAGCAATAAGAAAATCAACTAATGCACCCAAATCACAGCACAAACTCACTGTGTAGTCAGGCTGGCCTTGAACTCATGACCCTCCTGCCTCGGCCTTCTCAGTACTGGACTTACAGGCACACACCATCACACCAGTCACAGCACACGACAGAATTTCCTTCCCCTTTACCACTGAATAATATTCAACTACACGTATAAGCTAAATTTGTTTTTTTTCCTTTTAAGGGTGTCAGTATTTGTCCTCATGTCTGTGGCTAGGTTGCTGGTGGATCTTTTTGCTGTTTTCCTAGGTTGTGTGTGTGTGTGTGTGTGTGTGTGTGTGTGTGTGTGTGGTGTGTGCATTACTAGCAAGCACTACACAGTTTCTGGTCTGACATTCAGCTTTTTGCTGTGCAGGGGGCCGTGTTAACGAGATGCAGTTTTATTTCATTGAGGAGCATCCTAGTTTTCAGTCACACCTGGGGTGGATTCCTCTGCAATCTTTCAGGTACCCCCCTCTGCATAGCTCTTCTCAGTTCCTGGGCCATGCACATTCCAGCCACCTTAGCAGCTGGTGAGTGTGACCTCTGCCCTGTTTAGGACTCCTTTTCCTGTTCTGAGTCAGAAAGGACCCATGGGGGCCAGGGTGGAGAGTTGTATTCACCTTAGTGACTCTCTTTTCTCAGAGGCCACAACTCACTCTCTCTCTCTCTCTCTCTCTCTCTATCTCTATCTCTATCTCTATCTCTATCTCTATCTGTGCATGTCTATTTGTAGGCGACAATTATCTTGGTTGGAGGACAAGTCCAGGACCTCTCTGTCATGGCTGGAAACAACTCTATTAGTTTTCATTAACTGTCCCTGGTTCTCTCTCTCTCCCCTCTTCTGTTTATTCACTCAATTTAGTGATGTCTTAGGTTTCTACTGCTGTAATAAAGCAGAGCCAGGCGGATCTCTGTGAGTTCGAGGCCACCCTGGCCTACAGAGTGAGTTCCAGGAAAGGCGCAAAGCTACACAGAGAAACCCTGTCTTGAAAAACCAAAAAAAAAAAAAAAAAAAAAAAAAAAAAAAAAAAAAAAACCCAAAACAACAACAACAACAACAAAAAACCCAACAACAACAACAAAAAACCCATAATGACAAGAAGCTACTTGGGGAGGAAGGGGTTTATTTCATCTGACTACCATGTAACAGTCCATCACTGAAGGAAGTCAGGGTGGGAACTCAAACAGGCAGGAACCTAAGACAGGAGCTGATGCAGAGGAGTGCTCTTACTACCTCGCTTCCCCGACCTTGCTCTGCCTGCTTTCTTATACACCCAGGCCCACCGTTCCAGCAATGGCACCACTCACAATGGGGCTGGGCTCTCCCACATCCATCACTAATTAAGAAAATGCCTACGGGTTTGTCTACAGGCCAGTCTTACGGAGACATTTTCTCATTTGAGAATCCCCTTTCCCAAATGACTCTGGCCTGTGTCAAGTTGGCAATAAACTAGCCAGGACAATGATCTCATCTGTTTTTCAATTCCCATGTTTTTCTTACTTGAGTTTTTATTGGCTTTCTTTAAAAATTAGTTTTATTATTTTTATTTTCTCCTACTAGAATAGTAGGAGAATAGTATCAATAGTATCAATTGCTGATACTTCATTAGTTTTCATTTCTCTTTGTAATTGTCTTTGCATAGAAAGATAAAGCAATGAGAAAAGGTCATGGTGTATTTGCCACTGTGAGGAATAAAGGTGAACATAACCTGGAAGAATGTTCTGGGCTGGATAGTGCTGTGTCACACTCTCAAAATACGTGGGAATCGGTTTCTCCCGTGACATAGGCCCATGCAGCCAGCAGCCCATCACACAAGCATTCATCACTACTCAGAAGGTCCCCGAGATGATGGCATCAGCTCTAGTTGGTGTCTATCTATTTTAGAAGGGAAGTCTAGGAACTCCTCACTTTTAGTGTCGAATCCATATGGAAACTTCTGGGCTTGAACACTGTTATCCCAGCAGGGCAAGATGAGATTGGGAGTCAGAGTGTGCCTACCGAACATCTAAGGAGTGTGCCACAGTTGCCCCTTAAAAGAGCAATTTGAATATTACGCTCTCTAGCAGCCCTAGAACTTGAATCATTTCCTGAAGAAATGCTTCTGTTTCTGTCAAGTTTCCTGCTGCTGTTTTACAGGATGGGCCATTTCCTCACTGCAAGGTGCATCTTCTCACCCTGCGCTCGCTCAACGCTCTCGACTGAGTGTGGCAGCCTTTGGTAGAGATGACTGACAGCGCAATTTACTACACATTGGAGCTGCCGGCTGCACCTCAAGTCCAAGATGAGTCCGGACGGAAGCCCAAAGGTGAGTTCACCACATCAGCACTGAAGCCTGGACCGAGGGCGAGTGGAGAGGAGAGCAGTCGGGAGGACAGAGTGCAGGAAACGAGGACAGTGTGAAGAGATGCTGTGGGGTTCAGTTTGCAGTGCCGATGTGCGATATGGACTTTTGGTGGAGCACAGCTGTGATCTTTTCTAGGCACGTCTGCGATGCTGATGCCAAGCAGTGGCAAAGCCATTTTTTTGGTTAATTTTTTTCTTTATTCTTAAGGATTTTTATACATTTAGATAAGCATGCTGTTCTTTACTGATCTGATCTAAAAAAGTAAGAGCTTTGCGAGAGAATTTTGTCTGCTGTCAAGCTTGGAGCAATTTACTTTAACTGTTGAAATCCTACCATCTCTGCTTCCCCCCGCATGGTGTGGAGAAAGCAACAGCCCTATTGAGGGGCAATGGTAAGACTTCTTGAGAGGAGAAATGGATCCATGCATGCGGATTTGTTTCCTGTTTCCCCTTCTCATATTGCAACGGACTGGTGATGGGAAAAACACACTGAGCTCTGCAGATGCCTGGTTCTGTGATCTGGGGTGGGGGTGGGGGGCAGGCAGCACCAACAGCCACCAAAACATTTGCTGTGCAGATTCCCATCTGAGACGGGGACCAGTGTAAATGCCAGGATTAATACTTGATTTCACGTCTCAAGCAGTGACTAGCAGAGGATACATTCTCCTCTGTAGTTTTGTGGACTTTCCTGTTTGCTGTACAACCTTTCATCATGTCTTCCTTTTTTTTGGTTACAATTTTTAATGCCGCCTTTTGAAAACATTGCCATATTTTCTAAATCATGGGTATTTCTGTTTCTACAAAACTATATAGAACTATGCATCTTTATATATGTGAGTTTTTCTCTATATGTTCTAATTTGTGAGGAACAGAAATATTAAGTCCAAAGAAATGTGTATTTGAAGTATAGAACTTAATACTATATGTTATATACAGTACTGTATGTTACATAAAGAACCTAAATAGTTGGAAGTAATATATACATAAAATAAAATTTTTGTTTTACTTATGTTCTTAAGTTGGATGATGGCTACCCAAATACAAATATAATTTGATGACCATTTTTCTTCATTTAGCAAACAACTACAAATGAGTGTTTTTAATTTCATTATTAAGTCATCTCTGAGGTAGACTTGGTGGCTCACGTCTTTAATCTCAGCATTAAAGGAGGCAGAGGCAGGTGGATCTCTGGGAGTTCAAGGCCAGCCTGGTCTACAGAGCAAGTTACAGTACAGTCAGGGCTACACAGAGAAACCCTGTTTCGGGTGGGAGGTGGAGGTGGGGGAACCATAAATTAAAAAAAGTCATCTATGCCACAAATCTGGTGTATTAGTTATCTATCTATCTATCTATCTGTCTGTCTGTCTGTCTGTCTGTCTATCTATCTATCTATTTATTTGAGTCAGGGTCTTTCTATGTAACTCTGGCTGTCCTGGAACTCACTCTATAGATCAGGTTGGCCTCAGACTCACAGAGATCTACTTGCTCCTGCCTCCTGAGTGCTGGGATTAAGGGTGAAATCTATTTGTTTATTGTGGTTTGTGTCATATACTGCTAGTGATCTGGGATTCATGAGTCAAAATATTTATCATGCTAAACTCTTATGAACCCCTCTCATTGTGAAATTACTTTAAGAAACGGAGAATTCTTCATAGATACAAGTGTATAAGAATAATTTATCTAAAATTTGAGAGGCACATGAGACTAAATTAGAAAAATTGAATTCTCTTTCTCTTTCTGAGACAGAGTCCCATGTAGACCAAGTTGGCTCCGAATTTGTTGTATAGCAAGGATGACCTTGAATTACTGACCCTTCTGCCTCTACGTCCCAAATGTTGGCATTATAGTCATGAGCCACCATATCCAGCTTCAAAACAATTGTTTTATTTAAAGATAACCAAAGCGATAAAAAAATCTTTACAATTGCTCTTTTCACATAATTTCCACACCACCAAACTATAAGACATCTGTGATTTTTAAACAAAAATCTGAGAAAAATATTTTCACTTTCAAACTAGAAATACAATATTCTTAGAGGCTGTGTAGCCATAGTTTATATGACACAATGCTCCATCCTTACACAAGGCCAACCTGTTCTTATTATATTTCCAATAGTTACATGCAAAACAAGGTGGATTTTATCATCTTCATCTGAGATGAAGGTTATTTCATTTCACTTTAAATTTTATTTATTTAAAATTTGAAGGATATAAAAGAAAACAAGCCAAAGTGTCTCGCTTCTGTTTCTTCTCCTAACCAACCTCCCATTTCCTCTCTACAAGGAAAAACACTATGGAATACCTGGATGGACTTCCAAGTTTGATCTTAGCAAAAGACAGAGAAGTGATCTTGGATAGACTTTAATGATATCAAGCATCCCCTGTTCTGAGGAATATGTCTTTCTCTTAGTTATACATTTAAAAATCACTTCACATTGGCTTAAAAAATCCCTCTTCAGAAGCTACATATTTCATGGATATAAATATATTTGGCTGGTCTTTTGTTGATAAAAATTTAGATTTTTAGTTGATAGATTTAGACATTCAGCCTTTTCTTCCTATAGGCAGATGTTGCTGCCTTATAAGTATGGTATTTTGCACTTGTGTGAGTATCTGTAGAAAAATGTTTCTCTAGGAGAAATTGCTGGGATGAAAGGCAAATGCTTTGCAGTTTTGGTAAATATGCCAAATTGTCCTTCAGTTCCCAAAAGGCAGAGACTGTCTACATACTAGCTCACTATCCAAGTGTGCGAGCATAAAAGCCACAATCCTAAAGGCAAGAGTTTCCTTTAACTCGAAAGCAAGTGCCAGACCGAACTAGCAAAGAAACCTGTGTGGCCTGGGTCTCTGTTTTCCGAGGTGGAATTGCTTCAAGACACCCGAGCTTCTTGCCTGAGTTTCTATGTCTGGCTCAGGGTCTTGCTTTGGATTGTGTCTCCGCAGCTGCCTTACCCAGGCCCCGCAGTCTTTCCTGCCTTGTGACCGTGGCTTTGGGGCTTTTGACCATGATTCTCATTCTCATGAGCTTGCTGATGTACCAACGGATCCTGTGCTGTGGTAAGTGCTGACTTCACCCCAGATTAACCTTGCATTCTATCTGAAAAAGCAAGATGACTGTCAGTGACAGAGCTTTACAGACTTCACCTCTGGGAGAAACTCCCAGAAAGTTGGGACTTTCTGATCCAGGCTGATTGTACCACAATTGTCCGGAAAAGGCGCAAGTCCACAAAATGCAATTAACACTTCAGTTTGCAGACCCCAATCCTGGTCACCTTCTCACGGTACCTAGTTTGTGTGCAGAGCTCTTCCCACTTTCTAGCTCCCAGTCTAGAATATGTAGTCTGACCACAGTTGTATGTGTTTATGTGCTCTCATGGTCCCATGGCAGAACGGCTTATGGTGACTTTATGCAAATGTGTCTCGTGGGAGGAGAAAACCAATAGATTGTGGAACCTTATTTGAAGTCCCGAGATGTTTCCACAGTGCCCACTCATTTCAAGTGCTTTAAAAGAATGAGGATTGTATCTTCTAGAAAAACCCAGCAAGGAGAATTCTAGCTCTTTTCACTTTAGCATCTGATGTGCTTTTCTGTCAGAAAAAAATTTATATATATATATTTTTTTTCTGTCAGAAAAAATTATATATATATATATATATATATATATATATATATATTCAAGTAAGTCAGTTTTTCTGAGTATAAAAATTCTTTCCAATTTCTATTGGCTCCAGATGATCACATCTGTTGTTGGTTCTTTCTGGTTTGTTTCCTTTTCCAGTACACATCGTGGCATGCTGTCTTGAGGCTGGACATCTTGAATGATTCTGCCCATGTAGTCATACATGATGGATGTACCCTTGTAGCTACACAGTGAATGCACTGGGCATATACAGACAGTACATAGATATGTGCCATGCAGATGCATGCATCCTTTATGCAGCGTGTATGTATCACATGCATACAGATGATTTTCAGTGTACTGCGCACTCTGCAATCCTCAGGCAGACCAGACCTTCTGTCAGAATCCAAGCTCGCTTAGCGGTGTGTACATCAGAACTGATGAGCTGGATGTTGCGGACCATTCAGTTTGAGGCCGCGTGTTATGGATTTCCTTAAACTTTAGTTTGAAAAAGGGTAGGGCAGGATAGACACTGGAGATGCCATGTTTTCTTATACCTCCCTTTTACTTTGGTCCAAAAAGATGTGAGCTGTGTCCTCTTCCTTCTAGGCTCCAAGGATTCTGTGTGTGCCCACTGCCCCAGCTGCCCCAACTTCTGGATGAAGAATGGTAGCCACTGTTACTATTTCTCAGTGGAGAAAAGGGATTGGAATTCTAGTTTGGAATTCTGTGCAGACAAAGGCTCACAACTCCTTACGTTTCCGGATGAACAGGAAGTGGTAAATAAAAACATGTAGAAAATAGAGAGCTATTTCCCCCTCCTACTCTCTTCCTCTCCCCTCCCCCATTCATTCCCTCCTTTTAGATGAGATCTTACTATGTAGTCCAGGATGGCTTTGAACTTATGATCTTCCTGCCTCAGCCTCCTAGCTTTTGTATGCGTGTGCGTGTGCGTGTGCGTGTGTGTGTGTGTGTGTGTGTGTGTGTGTGTGTGTGTGTGTGTTGGAGGTGAGAGGGTAGCAAGCATTTCAGCAAAGAACTAGGGCCTAAAACACAGACTTAGTTAAAAGGCATTAGGTCCTGAAACACACAGGCCAACAAAGCAGCAGTGATTTCTACAGAGTCTGTGGAGGAGGAAAGGAGAGGGATGCGGGACAGAAGGAAGGGCCGCGCTAGGGACTGATGTCCTCACCTGACTGTTTGTTTCCTTTTCCTTCATTGGAATGCAGTAGATTCTAAACTTGGAACTGTCCAGAAGGTTGAGTTAAGAAGGAGAGAAAACTAGGGCTCCTGTTTCCTAAGTTCCCCCTCCATACTTCTGCTGGTCCTAGAGGAGGTTAGTGGTGTGAGGAGTTGATATCCTGGCACAAGCTTGACCAGACTCCATTACAATTCCATGTCAAAAGAAAGGAAGAAATCTTAGTTGGGTTTTTCACGTTAACGTCTTGATTTTTTTTTTTGTTTTGATATTACTGTTTGCTTTAATTTGGGGGAAATAAAATCAAATCACAGAGAACAGTTAATTAGTAATTGAAAGGTAGGGATTTTGTAGCCCAGGCTGGTTTCAAATTCATGATTTTCTGGACACAGCCTTCTTCTCAGGTTAACCCTACTGGAATTAAAGGAGTCCACTACACAGCTGGTATGCTAATTCCTATTTTGAGAATAGATGACAAATTTAGTTTATTTTCTCTCAAAAGAACACGTATACACTTGAAATCCTGGAAGGATCTGAACTCCAAACCATTCCTCAGAGATTTGCTTTACCTGCACCCCTTTTCTAAGCCAAAGTGGAAGAGATACACTGGAATCTTTTCACTACGCAGGGGAAACTATTTTCGGGAACTTTCGTAGCAACTGGTTTCCTTTTGTTATAGCTGTTTTGAGGATCAATAGCAAAAGTGAGCAATTAGCTCGAAAGGTTTGCCTCCCAAGCTACAGACACAGCCTCAGTGAGTCACACCACAAGACAAGTGAGAAATGGCCACAGAGAACATAAATCATACCATGCGCTAAAGAGTTTGGGAAGGGCTAAGATGTGGAGAGTCTGAGAGCTGGCGCCGTCTCTGTCTTTCTGCCCAGAGGAGGAGGGGGTTCTAGAGGGATTTTGTCTTTCTTTCCTTATGTTTCCTGGCTCCTGTACCCACTGCAGAGAACACTCGCTAGAGTTTAGTCAGCTGCATTTCCAAAATGAGACTGCTTTCTCTTAACCCCAGAGCCCTGGGTTCCAGTCAGCGTTGGAGGGTGTCGAGTGCCCCTGATGGATTTAGTAACAGCTACTATAAGTTTCTTTCCACATTCTCGTGGGTTCTTACTTGATTCTTTTTTTTTTTTTTTCTCTCTCCACCTTTTGTCAAATTCTATAACAAAACGGTAGGTTGGTAGAGTGCGCTCTCCCACTGTTCTCAAGGTAAGACTTGCTTACTATATTACAGTATGAGCAATACTCCCAGCTTCATGCATGGCCTGGAAATCTACCGAAAGACCACATTTAAGAGCAAAAACCTGGGCCTGGTGGCACGTGCCTGTAGTTTCACCACTCAGTAGGCTGAAGCAGGAGACGCATATGCTCTGGGCCACCCTGGGCTACAGTGAAACTCTGCAACTATACAGGCCTATTAATACTGAAAACTTTCAGAGCAACCAGATGGTTCCGTGAGTAAAGGTGCTTGCCACCAAACCTGACAACCTGAGTTCGATCCCTGGAACCCATGCCATAGAGGGACGGGACTGAGTCCTGCAAGTTGTCCTCTGACCTCCACGTATGCGTGCTGTGGCCTGCCCCACCTCCCCTAACATAAATAAGTAAATAATTTAAACGTTTTAAACTGGCATTCCCTTGGTGTAAAATACTCCCTCAGAATTAATTTGCTACAAACTGAGGCTATATGATTATTATTTTTTAAAAAACAAACAAACAAAAAAACAACTTAGTTGATTTCTTTTCAGCCCTGTCCTGAGCCTGGTTACAATTATTTTCAAATCATGTTTTTTTCTTTTCTTTACCATTCAATGTCCTTTTGGGTTTATTTAAGGCTCCCTAAGGCAGCAAATCCATTGTTTTAAGACCTCAGGGAAACTTAGTGTTTTTCAAGTTGAAACCTCCATGCATTGCTGCAAGCACTTCACATGGTTTTGACAACAGGACACATTCTGTTTAGAAACACACATCCTGTTGTGTGTTGACACCTTATGTCTGACGTTGTGCTGTTAACAGATAACACTATTTCACTTTTTTTCTTCCATCTAGTGCTAAATTATTCTAGGTAATTGTTAAAATTTGTGAAATATTTTATTTTTAGAGATTATTTAATATTTGGATTTATTCTAATATTGTTTAAGTCTTTTCAAACTCTTAAGATACAATTCTACCCATGTTTAATTATTATAAGCTTTGATTATAGTCACATCCATTATTTTTCTTTGGGCAGCTTGGTTATGTTTTAGTTATTAAAACTGTGTTGATCCATCAAAACATCTGACTATTTAATAGTTCTTTTGTGTGACTGGCTTTCCTCAATATGTATTAAAGTAGCTCAGATGCATTCCATGGACCATATTAATTTGGAAACTTAAGGAAGGTACTTTTGTGCCTTAAAGATAGTTTCATTTTAATTAAAAGTATTACCTACAAGTTGTGTGTATATATACATATATTTGCATATAGTATAGAATAGAGTATATATGCAATATATATGGTTTTTGTTTGTTTGGTTTGGAGACAGGCTTTCTCTATGTAGCTCTGGCTGCTCTGGAACTCACTCTATAGACCAGGCTGGCCTCAAACTCAGAGATCCACCTGCCTCTGCCTTCTGAGTGCTGGGATTAAAGGCCTGTGCCACCAAGCCCAGTTTAAAGTTTAAACATTGACCTTAGAAAAAGAGGAAAGGGAAAGAAAAATATGCACTTGTTTAATTTTTTAATTAAAATTTAAAAATAACATCTTTGTTTCTTATTTTTAGTTTTCGCATTTTTTTCCCCTCTCAAGCAAACATTAATCGTTCCGGAAGTGACACAACACCCAAGTGTTCCATTTCGTACTCTCTTCGTGGGATAAGAGTCCTGAGTAACACCCTTGGGTGAATTTTTACTGTTTCTTCAGTCAGACACATGTACACGTGTCCACACACTCCAGTGAACCAATCAGAAAACAGAAAAATAATTTTATCTGTGTTTGAAGGCATTTTCCACACGGGATGCCCTTCAAGTATGAGTGATATGGTGAAAATTTTGAATATCTGGGTTCATCTTGAGGAGAAAGGGCTGATCAAGTGGCTTAGCATCACATAATAAACCAGCGCAAGCAGGGAGTTAATGGACGTGCTCTTCATTAGTCCGCTTCCTCCTTTGCAGCTGATGAGAAAATGCAATGAATATTTTCCTTTTCTCTTATGGTGAGGGAGACTGATCCAGAGCCCTGTATGTACGAGATAATCGCTTTACTACCGAACCCCAGCCCCAGCCCAAGAAATGAAAGGTTTTCTTAGAGCGCCAGGGAGAAAGCCGACAACACACTTTTCTCTTTTAATTCAAGCCATCTTTTTAGCAAGTGAGCTTAGAAATGCATGACGGTCCAAGCCACCCCCCCCACCCCCCACATGCGCACTTAGGACTCTGGCGAGGCAAAAGGGGCGGAGATTTATGTCTAGGAGGCTTTTGCCTCTCCTGGCGGGACACCTGACTCCACAGCCTACTGCTCCAGACGTACTTGCTGGACAGAGTTTCCTATATTTCCTCAGGGTGTTGGGCAGATTGTAAGCAAGAGTTCTTGCCATTACCGTGATTATAGTTAGTCAGAAGACACAAAGCCATGAACAAATATGCTAACATGCTTTGGAGACAATGTGCAGCTGGAGGTAACAGTAACTGTGGACACTGTTTTACATGGACCCCTCAGAAGCTGGACCGAGGCCTGCACGGTGACAGCCATGTGAAAATCCAGGGGGAGGGTGTTACAGTAAGAAGGAAACGCTGTGCAAAGACCTCAGGCAACAATGTGCTTGGCCTGTTAGAAAAAAACAGAAAGAAGGATGATGGGGCTGGAAGTTGGTGGATAAGTGGTCGGCAGGGCCCAGATCTTGCAAGCTTTTGTGTGTGTAATGAAAACCTGAAACCCAGCGAAGAGAACATAGAGGAGATTCCGGGCTGAGTAAACAGCACGGGAGGTTTTCAGGGGTCTGCCATCCCTGGGCATGCAGAGAGAGCTTATTCTTCACTGGACTTTGAGCAGAGCCCTTTCTTCTTGCTGGTGAGGATGCGGTCAGGCGAAGACCGTCAACAGCAGAGCCCATACATTCCTTCTCTTCAGCCACTATCTGGCAGGAATAGAACAAAAATGACGGCCAAATGGGACATTTAGTAGCGTCATGATGACAACAGAGTTGGAATTTCACTGGGCTTGTTCCATTCCTAATGAAAGACTATTTTCTCCAAAGGAAATTGTTCAACCAATGCTAATCTAAAATACCATAAAAAGGTCATTCAAGTAATTCAACCCAAATTCAATTAATTAAGCTGTCACTGGAAAATATTGAAAATGCAATTATTCATTATGTGAATGCTCAACCTTACAACAAGATTAATCTTCTTGGATTTATTCTTTGTTCTGCTTAATGCATTGGGCAGTTCCCCCAGGGCATAAACATCTTCATTTGATTGTACCATGGTACAGAGCAAAGCATCGTTTATCTTGGTCTGCCACACATAGCACAGCACACAGGCAGGGGTACTTAGTTTAATTCCACCTTAAGACCCATGGCCTTACGTCCTCCTGCCCCCTTGTCAAATACAAGATTAAGGATTTGAAGAATGAGCGTCTAGTGGGAGGACACACAGGCAGGCATATTGCTTTGAGTTTAGCTGTAGGTGGTTACTGCATGAGTGAGCTGAGTGCTTCCGAAGCAGGCTCGAGCTTCTTTCTGTTGAATGCCTATCAGGCTCCATCTCATCAGAAAGGAAGTCGCAATGGAAGGCAGAACGGTGGCAATGTCTTATCTGTTCCACTGTAAGAATGGGCTTGTAAACTAAAGGTCAGGGCTGGGAAGCAGCTCTTTGCAATAGACAGATTTCTGTTAGAACTCAGAGCCCCATTAAAATCGGGAGCTAAAGGAGGGATTAGTTATCTGGAGTGACTGTCTCAGCTCCGGTCATTGTAATAAAATCCTGGAGAGGATGGCTTAAACAACAGACGCTTACGGCTTTGGAGACCAGCATGGCTCCAAAAGTCAAGGTTCCTGCTCAGAGCCCCTTTCAACTCTTCCACGGCTGTCTTTCCTTTTCTTCTTGACTGTAGAGAGGGCGTCAGCTCTGTCTCTTCTTGTTTTAAGGGCACAGAATCCTGTCATGGGAACACCATCCTTATGACCTCTCGGAAGCCTAATTAACTCAGATACCATCACACTGGAAGTCAGGGATTCAACATATGAATTTTGGGGTACATAAGCATCCGGTCCTCACCCAGTTCTGAGAGAGTATAAGGATGATTATGTGATTCCCTCAAGGGGTCTCCAGTGTTCTGCATCTTTGTCGTCCTTATTCACCATCTTCAATCTCTCTCTCAGATCCCGTTCCGAGAGCTCTTGGGCATGGACTTTTACTGGATCGGCTTGAGGAACAATGATAGCTGGAGATGGGAAGGTGGCCCGGTTCTAAGCTTATGGTAAAGTCTTTGAGGAGTGAGGGCGTGAAAAAAGGGGAGGAAGGGAGGAAAACTGGGGGGCTTAGGAAGCAGAAGGAACACACAGCAGACAGCAGAGAGTAAAAAGGAGAGACGACAAGGAACAAAGACAGAGATGGACAGTGGTGATCCTAGGAAGGTCAAAAATGTGGTGACATTTTCAAGGGGCAGAGAAAGCCATTTATTCTCCTGCTGCTTTGGGACCTGAGGGATCTGAGAAGGGGACAGATTCAACTTTTTTCTTTCATGACTTTCAAGCCTTCAACTGTGCACGTTACCAAAAGCAACTGACACCTCTGATTGCTTACAGGATTTCGCGTAACAGCGTGATACAGAGATGCGGCGCCATCAACAGAGCTGGCCTTCAAGCCTCTAGTTGTGAAGTACCTTTGCAGTGGATTTGTGAGAAGACCATACACTGACGGATGCCACTATGTTCTGGGCCTTGGCTCTGCCACATGTCTTTAAAAAGAGGGAACTGGCCTGGGAAATCTTTGTTCACAAATGTATGCTTCACAAATACCAAACCTGCTATGATATGCCATCAGACAGAGGACTAGCATAGCCTCCTGGGGGTGACATTTTCCTGCTGGGCTTTCTTGGAGACTCTTTAAGTAAGTATTATGTTAGCCATTTAAAGTCTAGATCTGGGCAAATGAAATAGATCAAGTTTGTTTTAATGGCTGTAGAAACTCACGCTGGCTCCCTCCCTCAGCCCTGCCTCTGCCGTCTCTGTCAATGATATTTGTGGAAAACTATTTATCCACACAGAGGAATGCAGCTCTGCCATGTTCACTTGTTACATGGAGATCAACTGGAAAGAAAGACACACACCTCATGTTCTCACTCACGCTTGGAAGCTAAACAAGTGTGTGCTGTAGCTGTAGGGAGAGGAGCAATAGTTACAGAGTCCGGGAGAGGAACGGAGCGGTCACGGTTGCTTAATGGTTTGCCTGGAGTGCCCTGTAGCTCAGTGGGGTGACAATAATGATCAGTAATTATTGTATGGCTACCAATTTATTGTGAATTTCAAAATAGCTAGAGGAAAGGACTATGGGTGTTCCCAAATGCCTGAGAGGATAGAGGTGCTGACCACTCTGACTGGATCACTGACATTTTATGCCTACATTGAAATATCGTGCTGTGCCCCACAAATGTGCACAATTATTATGTATCATTTAAAAATTAAAATCAAGTAAGTCACAATTAAAATTAAAAAAATACCGTTCTGCTCCATTTCTGTTTTATACTCTGATCTAATCTGAAGAACCGGGTGCATGTAGTATTTTGGTGAGGTCCTTTTCTGTACTGGCGTGAAGCGTACAGAATATGTGAGATAACGTGCGTTCTGTCTTTGGGCATTCTGTCCTACCCGTGGCTCTTGGTGCATGAAGTTTCATTCTAAAGCACTGCTTGCTTCGAGAAGACATGTCTGCAAGGGGTGGAGAGTGGATGAGGACAGCCTGCTGCTTTCTGCTGCCCAGCTCTTCACACTTACCCAGTGACCTCTGCTGCTTTCTGCTGCCCAGCTCTTCACACTTACCCAATGACCTGCACCTAATCTGCTTTTTCAAATAAGTTTGCATGAGTGTGGTTGAAGAAGCCAATGTGCGTCAGTTTCTGTTCTATGTGGTGAATGTGTGCTGTGTGTGAACTCAGTGATAGTCATTAATCTGATGGAGGAATTTTTATAGAGAAAACTTTACAGAAGTAATTTGTATGGTTGAGTCCTATCCTGATGTCTCCAAAGTGAGAAGACATCATTATTTCTTCTTGGCAGAGTTTGGACACAGGTGAGGAGAGAAGGGACCCTTTGATGCTGTACACAACAAGACTGAAGTAAATCTTGGTCTTTTGATGAATATTGATGGGTTGCCATATTTGTTTTCCTAGTCCACCTTCTACCACTCTATTTCAGCACCTAAGATCGTACCTATGCTCAGCAAATATTTAGTGAACAAGCTGGTGAACAAAACAAGAGAAGTGAAGAATATTTATTCTAGTTGTTTCTGTTAGGCCATGAGTTAGAGGGATTAAAGGCCAGAAGAAGTGTGTTCTGGCCCTTCTAGCCCACCCAAGTGAGTAGTAAGAAACTAACACCCCCAAAGGCAACAGCTGATTTAATTTGGACTTTATGTTCATAGAAGGAAGTGGGGGAGACACGTGCCCATCCTCCTACGATCTCTCAGTTTTGCTCCTGGATGAGGACACTCACAACTTATGGGTGTGGTGGCATTTTCCCCCACCTTGTTGGGATAATGATGATGACTCCATTTGGACCCTGGCTTGACTACTCGAAGGTGTGCTGATTCAGTTATTTATTCAGAGAGAAATGAAGGGGACAGTAGGCAGGATGTGCAGTTTCCTCTATGAAGAGTTCAGTTGCTGTGTAAGGATTTCTCACGGTTACCAGTGCTGAGTGTCACTTTTCACTTCGCTGTCCCCCGGAAGTGTTAGTACAGAAATCGCTCATTTCCAGCAGGGGATGGTGGCCATTTATTGATACTGAATTTTAATTTATTTAGTTTGTGTTGGCACATGTGGCACAGTGTGTGTGTGGAAGTCAGGACAATTTGTTGAGCTGCCTGCTCCTTCCACCAGGTGGCTTCTGGGGATGGAACCAGGCTTGGTGGCACACATCTTTACTCTTGGGCATTCTCTCCAGGTTGGAATAAGACGTTTACTTAAGATACTACCAGAATATTAATAAGATTAAGATAACCAAGAGAGGGAGAAACCTCTGTGGAGGGTATCTCAGACTATAGTTAAAATGGAAATACAACTGTATATTCTCTAGACAGTAGCAGGAATTGAGGCTTCTGTCACTTTGTGGTTTTTTTTTTTTTTTTTTTTTTTTTGAGACAGGGTTTCTCTGTGTAGTTTTGGTGCCTTTCCTGGATCTCGCTCTGTAGCCCAGGCTGGCCTCGAACTCACAAAGATCTGCCTGCCTCTGGCTCCTGAGTGCTGGGATTAAAGGCGTGTACCACCACTGCCCAGCTCTCTTTGTGTTTTTATTCCTTTCTTCTACTTTAATAAACAAATTTTGGAGCCTGAGAACAGAGATTAGCATCATAAAACTCCTCAGTGTGTGTCAGCGTCTTTATTGGGCCATGCATGTTTCTGATGTCTGTTTCTGCTTTTCACTGACGCCCACTGCGGTTCACCTTTCTGTCTGCTCCCATCTTTAGGAAGTGGACAGGTCTGGCCTTTCTTTCAAATGTAACTCAATGGTTTTTAAGACGCACCTCACTGCTTCACTGTTTTCTGTAGAGCTATGTCATTGAGACCTTGTCCACCCAAGCTGTGTGCAATTAATTCACCCTTTTGGCTGCTTCACAGCCTCTGGCATATGCTGTGTCCATTGTCTTAATGGCATATCTCTAGTTTGCCTCTAATTTCCCATCATTTTTTAAAGCCCATGTGAATATTTCTACATAGTCTTTTCCTGAGTTTTCTCTTCTTGGGAAATGGCCCTACTCTCTATGCTGCTGTTTAGATTTCAGACTGGAGTGCTGGAACTGGCAAAGAGTTAGGGGACTGGGAGAAGAGGCAGATTCTCCAAGGGACAGCATAACCCTTTCAAACACAGGGCAGTGGCAGAATGGGGTTTGTCTAGCATGCACCAGGCCCTGGTTTCTGTCCTCAGTATCACAGCCAGAGAAGAACAAACACTGGCATTTCAGCAAGTGATCCTCAATCTGCTTGTCACTGATGAGTTAGACATGGACCTTGGGCTGGGTAGTGGTGGCGCACACCTTTAACCCCAGTTCTCAGGAGGCAGAAGCAGGCAGATCTCTGTGAGTTTGAGGCCAGTCTGGTCGAGTTCCAGGACAGACTCCAAAGGTACACAGAGAAATCCTGTCTCAAACAAACAAACAAACAAACAAACAAACAAACAATCCCCCCTCCCCAAGTCATGGACCTTGGGGAAAGTGCCCAGACACTGGCCACAATCTAAAGGATAAACTGATGACAGCAAATATAATTAGCTATTCCTTCCTGGGCCAAAGCTAAGAGATGTTGAAAGATAAATTTCTGGTACTAAATGCAGTTAGCCAGCTCCTATCTCCAGCACCCATCCTGAGTTTTGAGCCACACAAGTCAGTTAAAAAGTTAAAGCCATAGTAACAGAAGGAGGTCAATCTTTCTTCTCTGTTGGCCTGAAGAAGCAGTGTGTGTGTGTGTGTGTGTGTGTGTGTGTGTGTGTGTGTGTTTCATTCAAGGTTCAAGCCATCCTGGGCAGAATGCAGTTTTCATTCATAAAATGTCTCAATGGACAGACTTGAGGCACCAGTTTTTTTCTTCTCCTAGCTTGTCTGTCAAACCTCCTTCTTTCTGCAGTTCTGGTTTTGTTAAATCACCCCTTTACCTTTCTTCTGGGTCTTGGTTTGTGGTCTGGGAAGATGCTGCAGGAGAAGTGTCCTTGACCCTAGGCCACCTCACCTCCAGGCCTAGGTGCGGCTAGTTCAGTGGTTCCCAACCTGTGGGTTGCGACCCCATTGGGGTGGCATATTAGATATCCTGAATATCAGATATTTACATCATGATTCATAACAGTAGCAAATGCAGTTAGGAAGTAAACAAAATAATTTTATGGTTGGGGGGGGGCACCACAACATGAGGAACTGTACTCAAGGGCCGCAGCATGAGGAAGGTTGAGAACCACTACTCTAGCTCTTTGGTAACAAAAGAACTTATCCATTTCTTCTCTTCTGTTTTCTTGTACACTCCATTGGCTGATTTTCTTATCTGTGCTAACCAAAGAGATTATCATTCACAGCTCCTCCCTTCGGGTTTAACTGTGGTACCTCAGCTGCTGTTTACTCGGATTAGTTACTGTGATGGTTTTCTAGTCACTTCTACCCTTTAAAACCAGTTCGAACACCAGGCCTGGAGGTGCAGACCTGAAATCCCAGCTACTTGAGAGGCTGAGGCAGGAGTATTGAAAGTTCAAGAAGAATCAAAGTGAGTTCCAGGCCAGTCTGTGCACCTCAGACTGTGTCTCAGTATAAAAAGTGGAAAGAATGCTGGGCCTGTACCTCGGTGGCACAGCACTGCCTGGCATGTGAGAGGACCCAGGTTCAATTCCTTGGATTGCTAAAATAAACAAAATAAACAAAAAACTAAAACCAAACCAGAGAACAAACACTCATACCTGAAAACCACCCCGAGCTAAGTACGATAAAAAGCATGTTTACTATTTTCCTTCTAAAATTATGACCTTAACCTGAGCATGCTCAGGAATGTATTTCTTAACCTTGCAACTGAGCAGGCTCAGAAATGAGCATGTGTGGGTGGCTCCTTGAATAAAATCCCCATGTTACCTTTATTTGAGGACCATTGCTTTGGGAATAACTCCCACGTTCTGCATGTGACAATTGTCTCACTCTTGTGTGTCTCGGCCACACTTGTTTGTCTTTCCTGTCACCAAGATGGAAACCCATTGTGGTCAGAAATGTTCCCCATGACTTTTTACCGTTCCTTCCCCCTCCCTTCCGTCTCCGCTACTAATTCTCACAAGCTTTATTTGGCACTATAGTTCAGATTGCATCTTTTGTGGGGACAGGGTCTCATGATGTGGATCAGACTTTCCTTGAACTCATGATCTTCCTGTCTCAGCTTTCTGAGTACTTGGACAACAGGCAGTGCCACCAGGCCTGGCTGGACTGCATCATTTACAGTTATAGTATCTAGAATTTTGAAGAATTATACAATGTGCATTTCCCCCTGTCTTCCTTTACTTAACACAATTGACACTCATCCATATTGTACATTTTTTTGTACTTTATTTTTCTGTGCTAATATTTCCTTATATGGATTTACCATGATTTGTGTATTCTTCCATGTGTTTATGGTCCTTTAGGTTGTTTCCAGTTTGAAAATAAAGTTGTTATGGAACCAAGTGTGATAGTGCACACCTGTAATCCCAGAACTGGGTAGAGTCAGGGTTCAAAGGTCACACTCAGGTTTGTTTAATGTACTTATTTGCCACCTGAATATTTCTCTTGAGGAAATTTCTGTTCAAATCTTTTGTCTATTTAATTTTTAGTTATTTTTTTTAAAAGATTTATTTATTATGTATACAGTGTTCTGTCTGCACACCAGAAGAGGGTGCCAGATCTCATTATAGATGGTTGTGAGCCACCATGTGGTTGCTGGGAATTGAACTCAGGACCTCTGGAAGAGCAAGCAGTGCTCTTAACCTCTGAGCCATCTCTCCAGCCCCTGTTGTTTGTTTTTTTATCCTTTTGAGTTAGAGTCTCGTGTGGCTCAGGCTAGCCTTGAACTCACTATGCAGCAGAATATAACCTTGAGCTCCTAATTCACCTGGGTCTACTTCCCAAAGGCTTCAGCCATGCCTGGCTGGAGTTCTTTATGTATTCTCTGTAGAGTTCTTCTCAGATAGACTTTGAAAATGCACTATCAGCCTGTGTTTTGCCTTTTCATTCTTTTAACTGTGTTTCAAAAACTAGAAATAGGCCAGGTGTAGTGGCCCATGCCTTTAATCCCAGCACTCGGGAGGCAGAGGCAGAAATTTGTGAGTTTGAGACCAGCCTGGTCTATAAAGTGAGTTTCAAGACAGCCAAGGCTGTTCCACAGAGAAACCCTGTCTTGAAAAACCAAACAAACAAGAAGCAAAAAATAGAAATAAAAAATGTATTTTTATGGGTATGAACATATTTCCTCCATGTTTGTCTGTGCTCCACATGTGTGCAGGACCCATGGAGGCCAGAAGAGGGCATTGGATCCTCTGGAATAGAGCTACAGACTATGGGGAGCTGTCATGTGGGTGCTGGGAATCAAACCTGGGTCCTCTGGAAAAGCAGCCAGTGCTCTGAACTGCTGAGTCTTCTCTCCAGCTTCTCTCTAGTTTATCAGTGCTCTTAGAAACTGTATTTGATCTCATTTTTTTCCCCCCTGACATACAGCTCCTACAATTTTGTCACCTCCCAAGTGATGATATTTGTGTACCAATTTGATTACTGGTGCCTCCTAGGTAGCTTTAGGCTCCCTAGCTTCAGGGTTTCTGCTTTAGGCTGTTCACCAAAACAATCAAGGCTTGGGACTTTGAACTCTACTGCTCCACCTCTGGAGGGGCTGAAAGTTGATTTGATCATCACACGCCAATTATTTAATAAACTGTGTCTACAAAAGGGAGCATAAAAATCTCAGAAGGCCAGAGTTCTGAAGGGTGTACACCCAGTGAGGGTGTGGGTGCTCCCCGCTCCTTCCTATATGACTTGTTTTGTGTACTTTTTCCATCTGGCTGTTCATCTGTATCCTTTATAACCAATGAACATAGAGAAGGAGCCTTTTCCTGAGCTCTGCAGGCCACTAACAAATGGAGGCAACCCAAGGAGGGAATCCTGGGATACTGGGATCCTGGATTTAAAGTCAGTTAATCAGAAGTTTAGGGCACAAACTGCTTGTAATTGTCAACTGTTGTTACATCTGACATTGATAACTGTCATAGGACTGGGACATCAACCTGTGATGCTATTTTTGGGAAGATAATATCAGAATTGAGTGATACAATATGCAACTAGTGTCTACTGAAGACCTCTGCAGGATTGATTCCTTGCATGGTTTATGGATTTCTGAATTAAAGTCATAGAAACATTGTATGCAAAAGTTTGTTTCTGGGAGAGACACGTTTTGTTCTTTTTTTTTTTTTCTTCTGGTTGACCTTTTGTATTATAGTTTGTGGTTCTTATAGTGTCTAAAATCTTTGTCTAGTCCAATATCACAAAGATCACCTTTATGTTTTTTTCTAACATCTAAAAATAGCTTTGGGTTTTACATTTAAATCTGTGATGTTTTAGCTCTAGTATATAATAATACATATAATAATTCTTTAAGAATGTGTTGAAATTAGAGGCTGAAGAGATGGCTCAGAGGTTAAGAGCACTGGCTGTTCTTCCAGAGGTCCTGAGTTCAATTCCCAGGAACCAACATGGCGGCTCACAACCATCCGTAATGAGATCTGGTGCCTCTTCTGGTATGCAAGCATACATGGAGGCAGAACTCCGTATACATAATAAGTAAATAAAATCTTAAAAAAAGAATGTGTTGAAATTAATTTTTTTTTCTTAGAAATGCCCAATTATTTTAGCACCATTTTATTTTGCATGTGTTGTCCTATGTATATGATATATCTGTTTGTGTAGGTGTGGTAATTTGAATAAGAATAGTCCCCATGGGGTCATCTATTTGAATAGTTGGACTCCAGTTTGTGGAACTGTTTGGGAAGAATTAGGAGGTGTGGCCTTGTTGGAGGAGGTGTGTCTCGGGGTGGGGGGAGGGTGGGCTTTGAGAATTCAAAAGCTCATGCCATTCTCAAGTAGCTCTTTCTGCCTCGTGGCTGTGTCTTAAGATGTGATGTCTCAGAATTGTGTCTGTCTGCCGTCACGAACGCTAACCCTTTGAAGCTATAAGCCCCAAACTAAATACCTTCTTTTTTATAAATAAATAAATTATTTTTTGAGGCAGGATCTCTCTGTGTAGCCCTGACTATCCCGGAACTCACCATGTAGACCAGGCTGCTCTCAAACTCATGAAAATATACCTGTCTTTGTCTCCCAAGTGCTGGGATTAAAGGCATGCTCTATCTCACCCGGCAAATGCTTTCTTGTATAAGTTGCCTTGGTCATGATGTTTTTATCACAGCAGTATTAAAGTAACTAAGACAGTAGGGATGTGCCTGTGTGCACATGGTTGCACATGCACCTATGTGTGTCTGTGTGTAGCGGCCAGAGGGAGGCATTAGACTTTGTTTCTCGATTGCTCTCCATCTTTCTTTTCAAGATAGAGTCTCTCATTGAATGTGCGGTTCATCGGTTCGCTAGGCTGTCTGGTCAATGAGATTCAGGGGTCTTACTGTCTCTACCCACCTCTCTCTGTTGTGGAGTTACAGGCATGCACTACTGTGCTGGCTTCTTCTGTGTGTTCTAGGGATGAACTCAGGTCCCCATGCCTGCACATCAGACAGCTGACCGAATGAGCCATCTCCTCAGCCCTCAGCACCATTTGATGAAGTAATTACTCTTTTTTTTTTTTTGGTGACTTAGTGCCTTTATTAAAAATCAGTGAACATGCCGGGCGGTGGTGGCGTACGCCTTTAATCCCAGCACTCGGGAGGCAGAGCCAGGCGGATCTCTGTGAGTTCGAGGCCAGTCTGGGCTACCAAGTGAGTTCCAGGAAAGGCGGAAAGCTACACAGAGAAACCCTGTCTCGAAAAAACAAAAAACAAAAAACAAAAAACAAACCCCCCCCCAAAAAAAAATCAGTGAACACACACACACACACACACACACACACACACACACACACACACACACGTCAGTTTCTGTCTTCCTTTGTTGTTTCGGTTATTTATGATTGTTCCTTTTACAACTTACTCATAATAGCTTTAGCAATCTTGAAATCAGGTCCTCTACCACTTTCTTTAAAATTTTTTTTAGCCGTTCTAGGCCCTATACTCTTTCCTGTTGATTTTAGGTAAATATCCTTTAATTTTTTTTTTATCTTTCATATGAATATATCAGAGAATATGTACTTGAAGTTTGGTTAGAGTCTTCCAAGTGTCCTACCAACTTAAACTTCCTGGCACTGTGAATCAAGTGCCTGTTTCTACTCTCACAAGGCAAAGGAAATGGAAAACATAGACTCCCCAAGCTCACCTGCCCTCCCTTCACTCCTGGCTCTGCACTTGAGTAAGGGCAGTGGTGAGTTTTCATAGGTGGAGATGTTCCGGATCTTTTGCATCAGAACATGCACCACACATTCTGAGCTGGCAGTCATCCCTCTGAGAACAAAGCTTTGATGATGATGAGGCAGCCTATTTCCATGTTAAGTACCAAGATAAAGAAAGGAAGAGGAGGGGAGAAAACGTTAGTTCTGGCACTCTGGGAGAGTACTGAAGTCAAGTCCAGGAAGCCAAGGAAGGAGCCATTTTTTCAGAGAGCAGAGAGAAACCATTAGTATGAAGTGTTAACGAGCTGTGAAGTAGATTAACGAAAGAGAACTCAGTGAATTTGACAATAGGGTGACAGATGTGCCATTTCAGTGAGCTGGCAGATGAAAGGGCGGTAAGTAAGTGGAAACAGCTCATGAAATAGCAGGAGACAGGAAGGAAGGAGATACTATCTAAGTGGTCACAAGTGAGGTCAAATGTGGATAAGAAAAAACAACACACATTCACCACTGGAGGTGAAAAAATCAGTTAAAAGGAGGAGATTAAAAGTGCATGTAGGAGGAAGAATGTTTCATGCCTGACCTCTGAGGCATTGAAATAACTTGGGTCCCAGTAGACTACTGAGGAAAAGAACCATGTAGGAGAAACACCCATTTTCCCATTGCAGGAAGAAGACCATATACTCTTCTTGCCTAGTGAATTGATCTTCTCAGTGAAATGAATGATAAAATCATGTACCAAGAACAAGGGAGGAAATGGTAGGCTTGGAATAATTAGACCAGGAAAAGATAGACATCTGCTCAGAGACAGCATCGCTGAGTGGTGGTGACAGCCAGCAGAGGCAGGGGACTGTGCCTTCTAGTGAGACCCGTGCTGTGGCATACTCTGGTGAGTGGCCTCCATCATCTTGGCTGCAGTAACTGACAAGTCTGCTGAGGGTAGTCATGGTGAACCATGGAGAGCTAGCAGGGTGGTCTAGAGGAAGGAAAAGAAGTCTAAGAAATCCAAAGGGACAGAGGTGGACAAGAAACCCAAACAGTAGGAGGCTGGAAGGGAGGGGTATGCTGGGTAGGCAAAGATTTGAGTGTAGGACATGAAGTAAAACCACTTTCCACACATTTCCTATTTATCTGTAATATATTTCTTTTATTCTTTTAAAATTATATTTTAAGTTAGCACACAAAGTAATGAATTTCATCATGGCTTTTTTTTTTTTTTTTTTTTTTTTGAGACAGAATTTCTTTGCATAGCCCTGGCTGTCCTGGAACTTGCTCTGTAGACCAGGTTGGCCTTGAACTCAAAGTTCCATCTGCCTCTGCCTCCTGAGTGCTGGGATTAAAAGCCTGTATTACCTACATGTGTCATTAACCTTTATCCTCAATCATTCTCCTCCCCGCATCTCTCCTGTGCCCCTCCCCCTTGCCAGCTGGTTCTCTCTTGCCCCACCTAGTCTCCTCTAGGCCCCTCTCTTGCCTTATCATCACATGTACTTCATCTGGAATATGTTTTTTCGAATTTTTCATTATATTTGTTTATACATATGCATGTGTGAATGCATGCATGCATGCATGCACCTGTGTGTGTGTGTGTGTACACGCACGCGTGCATGCGCGTGATTGTGCATGCCACAGCACACATGTGGAAGTCAGAGGACAACTTGTGTTAGGTGTTTCTCTCCTTCCACCATGTAGATCCCATGAGTCAAACTCAAGCCACCAGACTGGGTAGGGTCAACGGCCTTTAACCACCGAATCATCTTGTTGACCTGAAATATGTTTCTAAAAGTGGCACTAATGAATTACAATATACATCAAGTTAAAAATGTTAATAGATACTACTAGCCTTCTCTATAAAAAGGCTGAAAAGCTTTTTCTCTCACTAGGGTCCTCCACAACTCTGTTTCATAAATTTCTACATTTCAAAATTTTAGCTTATTTGTTTTTCTTTTTTCTTATAGTCCTGAAGGTTGAACCAAGGGCCGTGTAGATGATTGGCAAGTGCTCTAACACTGAGGTATGTCCCCTGCCCAATTTTGGCTTCTTATTACTATAATTTTTGTACTGGGAGGAATGATACATGATATATTGCGTTATGGTTTGTGTTTTTCTGGCTGCTGTCTTGGGTTATTATATTTTCTCCGAGTTATGTGTTCATATCCTTCATTTGGTATTAGTTACTTTTCTTTCTGCTGAGACCAAATACCTGGCAGGAGATAACTTATGGAAGAAAAGTTTTCTTGGAGCTTATGATTTTAGAAAGTATGGTCCATTATGTCACACCCCCTAAACCTCCCTAAACAGAGCCACCAACTGGGGACCTGTGGGGGACATTTCATTCAAACCACTAGAGTTAGGAAAAGAGATACTGTCTGTCATAGTTTCACATCTGTTGCTTTGATAAAATACCCTGATAAAAAGTAACAGGGAGGAGAAGGTTTGTTTTATCCCAGTTCCAGGGTACAGTCCATTACTCGGGGAAGTCAGGGCAGCAGGAGGCTGAGATGTCACATCACACTTACAGTCAAGAGCAGAGAGAAATGAATTACTGCATGCTTGGTGCTCAGCTAACCTTCTCTACTCTTATCCAGTGTAGGACATCAGTCTGGGGAATGGTGCCAATCACGTTCAGGCTGCGGCTTCCCATAGCAATTAAAGCAATCAAAACAATTCCACATAGACATTTCTATATCCCAAGCTGATCTGGAGAGCTCCTCACTGAGACTCCCTTACCAGCCGATCGATTCCAGGTTGTGTCAGGCTGACAATTACAACTCACCATCATAGTTGTCAACAGATATAAGAGGTATCTAGGACACCAAATAGACCAGAACCAAACCAGAATGAAACCTCCATGTAGTAGAATGTTGTTTTAAGGTGTGTTACTTTTGTTATGTTGCATTTCTTTAACTCTATGAAGCTGTGTTACTGTGCCTGTCTAAAACACCTGATGGTCTAATAAAGAACTGGCCAACAGCAAGGCAGGAGAAAGGATAGGAGGGGTTGGTAGGCAGAGAGAATATAGAAGGAGAAATCCGGGAGGAGGGAAAAAAAGAGATGGAAGAGTAAAAGGAGCTAGGAGGGAGAGAAGGAGGAGGACTCCAGGGGCCAGCCATCAAACTACACAGCAAGCCATGGATTAAGAGTAAGATTTACAGAAGTAAGAGAAGGGGAAAAGCCCAGAGGCAAAAGATAGATGGAATAATTTAAGAAAAGCTGGCAAGAGCCTGTGTTTACTATCCAAGGGAGGCCTTACTCTCTATGAGGGGGGGATGGAGGTGGGATGGGGGTAGGTGGGGGGGGGAGTGGGAGAAGAGGAGGGAAGGGGAACAGGGGTTGGTATGTAAAAGGAAAGAAAACGTTTTTAAAATAAATATAAAAAAAAGAAAAGCTGGCAAGAAACAAGCCAAGCTAAGGCTAGGCATTCATAATTAAGAATAAGCCTCCGTGTGTGATTTATTTGGGAGCTGGGTGGCGGCTCCTCCCACAAAAAGAGTAAAAATAACAACAACACCTCCACTCATTATTTTATAATTAAAATATTAAACATTCAGAAGAAAGCATTGAAAACAGTAAGAGAGAAAAACTAAGTCACATATAAAGGCAAACCCAAGAGAATAATGACAGATTAAAACTTTAAAATCCATGAGGGCACAGGAAGATGTATTTCAAGTTCTGAGAGATACTGGCCACCCAGACTACTGTACTCAGCAAAACTGTCATAATTGGAGGAAAAACAAACATTCTCCATCATAAAAATAGGCTGAGAGTATTTATGGCCACAAAACTCGAAGGCATTTGAAGGCATCCTTTGGACTGAAGAGAGATAAAAGATAACCCATCCATCAGGCCACAGGAAGGAATAAACCACTGTTAACCAGGAGCGGAAAGAGGAAATCAACAAAGTGACAGGAAGCAATATACACCTTCCAGTAATAAACTCAGAATAGTCATTGTCTCCACTTGCCTATTAAAAGACTTAGACTAGTAGATTGGATTAAAAACAAAACAGGAATCTGTTTGTTGACTCCAAGAAATAGACATCACTTTAGGATGAAAGGATGGAAAAAGGTATTAGAGGCAAGTGGATCTCGGGAACAACTAGGTGTCACTGTTCTTATATCTGACAGAACAGAATTCAAATGAAAACTAGTGAGAGAAGAAGAATGCCACTTAATACTGATTAAAAGAACAATTTACCAAGAGGGCATTACAGTTCTAAACATACGCCCCAAACACAGGTGGATACAACCTCAGAAAACAAATACGATTAGATGCACAGTCATCAGTTAAGCCAAGCACAGAGCAGCAGGGGACTTCAATCCCCTATGCTCAGCAATTGGGGTCTTTCCCCAATACAAAAGAAGCAGGGCTGGAGAGACGGTCGCGCAGGTAAAGGTGGAAGGGGAGAGGTGATTCTATAACATTGTCTCCTAGCCTTCACTCATGTCATGGCATGCATATATCCACACACATCATATATGTATACGTACACACATTAGTAATAAGTAAAAATAAAGTTAAACAAATAATTCTCTCCAAATAGACAGAGAAATATACAAATTAAATTATATCATAGAGCAAATGAACTCAATGGACATCTATAAAACATTCCATACAAACACTGCAGAATGTCCAGCTTTTGCATTTCATGAGATTTTCTCTAAAATGGATCATGTACTAGGACCTAAAACAAGTCTCAACTGCAGCATGAATCATATATATATATATATATTTTATTTTACAATACCATTCAGTTCTACATATCAGCCAGGGGTTCCCCTATTCTCCCCCCTCCCCTTACCCCCAGCCTACCCTCCATTCCCACCTCCTCCAGCACAAGTCCTCCCCCGAGGACTGCAATCAACCTGGTAGACTCAGTCCAGGGAGGTCCAGTCCCTTCCTCCCAGACTGAGCCAAGTGTCCCTGCATAAGCTCCAGGTTTCAAACAGCCAACTCATGCAATGAGCACAGGACTTGGTCCCACTGCCTAGTTGCCTCCCAAACTGATCAAGCCAATCAACTGTCTCACCTATTCAGAGGGCCTAATCCAGCTGGGGGCCCCTCAGTCTTTGGTTCATAGTTCATGTGTTTCCATTCATTTGGCTATTTTTTTTCAATAATTGAGTAAAACTGAAATTTATTTTATGCCACAGTGGTCCTAGGGACCTCCATGCTATATATATAGCCTCTATGGTTCTATGGGTTGTGGTCTGATTGTTCTTTATTTTATATCTAGAATCCACCTATGAGTGAGTACATACCATAACTGTCTTTCTGGGTTTGGGTTACCTCACTCAGGATGATTTTTTCTAGTTCCATCCATTTGCCTGCAAATTTCATGCTTTCATTGTTTTTCTCTGCTGAGTAGTACTCCATTGTGTATATGTACCACATTTTTTTCATCCATTCTTCCGTTGATAGGCATCTAGGTTGTTTCCAGGTTCTGGCTATTATAAATAGTGCTGCTATGAACATAGCTGAGCATGTATCTTTATGGTATGAATCAGCATTCTTTGGGTATATGCCCAAGAGTGGGATGGCTGGGTCTTGAGGTAGTTCGATTACTAATTTTCTGAGAAACCGCCATACTGATTTCCACAGTGGTTGTACAAGCTTACATTACCACCAACAGTGGAGGAGTGTTCCCTTTGCTCCACATCCTCTCCAACATTGGTTGTCATTGGTGTTTTTGATCGTAGTCATTCTAACAGGTTTAAGGTGGTATCTCAGAGTCGTTTTGATTTGCATTTCTCTGATGATTAAGGATGTTGAGCATTTCTTTAAATGTCTTTCAGCCATTTGTAGTTCTTGTTTTGTGAATTCTCTGTTTAGCTCTTTAGCCCATTTTTTAATTGGACTGTTCAGTACTTTGATGTCTAGTTTCTTGAGTTCTTTATATATTGTGGAGATCAATCCTCTGTCAGATGTGGGGTTGGTGAAGATCTTTTCCAAATCTGTTGGCTGTCTTTTTGTCTTATTGACTGTGTCTTTTGCCCTGCAAAAGCTTCTCAGTTTCGAGAGGTCCCGTTTATTAATTGTTGTGCTCAGGGTCTGTGCTGTTGGTGTTTTATTTAGGAAATGGTCTCCGGTGCCAATGCGTTCAAGAGTGCTTCCTATTTTCTTTTCTATTAAGTTTAGTGTAACTGGATTTATGTTTAGGTCTTTGATCCACTTGGACTTGAGTTTTGTGCATGGTGACAGATATGGATCTATTTGTAATCTTTTGCATATTGACATCCAGTTATGCCAGCACCATTTGTTGAAGATACTTTCTTTGTTCCATTGTATAGTTTTGGCTCCTTTGTCAAAAACCAGGTGTTCATATGTGCATGGATTAATGTCAGGGTCTTCAATTCGATTCCATTGGTCCGTATGTCGGTTTTTTTTTGTTTGTTTGTTTTTTGAGACAGGGTTTCTCTGTGTAGCTTTGCGCCTTTCCTGGAGCTCACTTGGTAGCCCAGGCTGGCCTCGAACTCACAGAGATCCGCCTGGCTCTGCCTCCGAGTGCTGGGATTAAAGCGTGCGCCACCACCGCCCGGCAACGTATGTCGGTTTTTATACCAGTACCAAGCTGTTTTTATTACTATAGCTCTATAGTAGAGTTTGAGGTCAGGGATGGCGATGCCTCCAAGGGTTGCTTTATCGTATAAGATTCTTTTAGCTATCCTGGGTCTTTTGTTTTTCCATATAAAGTTGAGTATTTTTCTTTCCAAGTCTGTGAAGAATTGTGTTGGGCTTTTGATGGGGATTGCATTGAATCTGTAGATTGCTTTTGGTAAGATTGCCATTTTTACTATGTTAATCCTACCTATCCATGAGCATGGGAGATCCTTCCATTTTCTGATATCTTCTTCAATTTCTTTCTTTAGAGATTTAAAGTTCTTATCAAAAAGGTCTTTCACTTGTTTAGTTAGTGTTATCCCAAGGTATTTTATATTATTTGTGGCTATTGTAAAGGGTGATGTTTCTCTGACTTCTTTCTCAGCCCTTTTATCATTTGTGTATAGGAGGGCTACTGATTTTTTTGAGTTGATCTTGTATCCTGCCACTTTACTGAATGAGTTTATCAGCTGTAGGAGTTCCCTGGTAGAGTTTTTGGGGTCACTTATGTATACTATCATGTCATCTTGTAGCATGAATCTTAAAAGATCTTATTAATAGAAATCAAACCCAGGGCCAGGTATTGGGGTGAATGCTGGAAGATCAGAGAGACAGAACAAGCCACAGCTTCCTCACCTTGCCAGTTCCTCAGCTGATCCTGTTTCCTCAGACTGGAAGTCTCTGAGTTATCCAGAATGAATCTCAGCTGAACTGTGCTGCTCAAAGCCTAAAAGCTTAACCAGCTAAAAGCTTCTAGTTCCTGGTTTTCACACCTTATATATCTTTCTGCTTTCTGCCATCACTCCCTGGGATTAAAGATGTGTGTCACCATGCCTGGCTGTTTCCAATGTGGCCTTGAACTCACAGAGATCCAGAGGGATTTCTGCCTCTGGAATGCTAGGATTAAAGTGTGAGTGCCACCATGTTCTAGCCTCTGTATCTAGTGGCTGTTCTGTTCTTTGACCCCAGATAGGTTTATTAGGGTGCACAATATTTTGGGGGGACACAATACCACCACACTCAACAAATAACAGGAAACTTCAAACAAGGCTTAAGTTCTATCTGGTCACAATGCAATCATTCTACAAGTTAATAGTAAGAGAAACACTGGACCATAGACAGACCCATGAAGATTAAGCAATCAGAATTAAATTTTTTTTATAACCAAGTGAAAATGAAAAGACAACATGCTAAAACCCATGGGGTACAATGAAAGCTGTCCTAAGAGAAGTGTCTGTATAGATAATAAATCAGGGAGGTATCAAATGGATAACTCAGTGATAAGCCTTAGAGTACTTTAAAGAGAAGAACATGCTAAACCTCGACCCAGCAGATGAAAAGAAATTCAGACCAGAGCAGAAACTGATGAAATAGAAACAAATCAAGAACAAAAAGCAATACAAAGAGTCAATGAAAGAAAGAGTTGGCTCTCTAAAAAGATAAATGAAATTGACAAACCCTCAGCCAGAGAGAGAGAGAGACAGAGAGAGAGAGAGAGAGAGAGAGAGAGAGAGAGAGAGAGAGAGAACATCCAGATTACAAAATAAAGATGGAAAAAGAGCAACAACAGATACCAACAAAGTTCAGAAAAACATTAGGAGAAGCTTTAAAATCCATATTCCCCAAATTGGAAAATCTAAAGGAAATGATCAAAATGAGATAAATAAATGCATCTACAACAAGAAGTGAGATTGAACCAATAATTTAAATCTCCCAATTGAAACAAGCCCAGGCGAATTCTACAGGCCCTTTAAAGAAGAACTAGTAATGCTTCTCAAACTATTCCATATCATAGAAAAGAAGGAGACATTATCAAACTCTTTGAATGAAGCTTTTGCTGTTCTGATACCAAAGCCAAGGGGCTGGAGAGGTGGCTCAGATGTTAAGAGCACTGACTGCTCTTCCAGAGGTCCTGAGTTCAATTCCCAGCAACCACATGGTGGCTCACAACCATCTGTAATGGGATCTGGTGCCCTCTTCTGGCCTGCAGGGAGAACACTATATACATAATAAATAAATCTTTAAAAAAAAAGAAAGAAAGAAAGAAAGAAAATTACAGGCCAATCTCCTTGATAAACACAGATGCAAAAATTATCAACAAAAGACCTACAAACCAAATTCAACAACACAACGAAAAGATCGTTCACCATAATCAAAATGTCTTTAATTCAAAGATTTGAGGATGGTTCAATGCATGTTAATCAATAAATGTTGCATATTACATAAGGAAACTCAAGGGAGGAAGAAAAATCTTCTAAAAAAGAATCAAACATCCTTCATGTTAAAAATCCTGAAAAATACGGCAGAGCGGTGGTGGCGCATGCCTTTAATCCCAGCACTCGGGAGGCAGAGGCAGGCGGATCTCTGTGAGTTCGAGGCCAGCCTGGTCTCCAAAGCGAGTTGCCTTTAAAGCTACACAGAGAAGCCCTGTCTCGAAAAAAAAAAAAAAAAAAAAAAAAAAAAATTCCTGAAAAATAGACCAGACGGAACGTATCTCAATAAGGGCTGTAAATGATAAACTTGTAGTTACCATTATGTTAGAAAAACTCAAAGCATTTCCATTAGAATTAAGAAGAAGACAAGGGTGTCAACTTCCCCATTCTTTTTTTTTTTTTTTTTTTGTTTTTCAAGACAGGGGTTCTCTGTGTAGCTTTGCACCTTTCCTGGAACTCACTCTGTAGCCCAGGTTGGCCTCGAACTCACAGAGATCCGCCTGCTCTGCCTCCCAAGTGCTGGGATTAAAGGTGTACGCCACCACCAGCCCAGCTCTTCTCTAGATCCTTATGATCTGTAACTATAAGAATGAAGGTGACCAGTCATTACACAAGATTTAACCTGTTGGAATGTATAGGTAGTCCTGAGGTTCCCTGTTTGCAAGTCTATTGAAAACTCCCTAGGGCTGGAGAGATGGCTCAGAGGTTAAGAGCACTGACTGCTCTTCCAGAGTACCTGAGTTCAATTCCTAGCAACCACATGGTGGCTCACAACCATCTGTAATGAGATCTGGTGCCCTCTTCTGGCCTGCAGTCATAATGCTGTATACATAATAAATAAATAAATAAATAAATAAATAAATAAATAAATAAATAAATAAATCTTAAAAAAAAAATAACAACAGTCAAAACCAACCTTGGAATAAACCTAACCAAGGGGATGAGAACTCTCCATGATGAAAACTTTAAAACACCGAAGAAACCGAGGAAGACAGGATATGGGAAGACCTCCAAATGCTCACAGATTGGAGGAATTACTATTGTGAAAACAGCCTTTCTACCAAAAAAAAAAAAAAAAAAAAAAAACAAAAAAACAAAAACAAAAAAAACAAAAACAAAAACAAAACAAAAAGTACAGATTCAATGTAATTTCAACCAAAATCTCAGGGACATTTTCATAGACATAAAAAAAATTACAATTCTTAGGGAAACACAGAAGACTCCGATAACCAAAGCAATCCTGAGCAAAAAATGCTGCTGCTGGAGGCATCATATAACTGATTGTGCTGTACTTTGGAGCCAAGTAATAATAATAGAGATATAGATCACTGGATAGACAGAGGATCCAGATGCAAGGCCACACAACTACAGCTACCTGATTTGGACAAAAATGCACACTGGAAAGAGGGTAGTGGTTTCAACAAGTGGTATCTTTGGACAGAAGAATGAAATTAGATTTTTTTTGGACAGGATTTCTCTGTGTAGCACAGACTGTCCTGTGTACTGGAACTCACTCACTCTCTAGACCAAGCTGGCCTAGACCGAGGAGATTCACCTGCTTCTGCCACTGGAGTGCTGGTATCAAAGGCGTGTACTATCACTGCCTGGCTGAAACTAGAGTCTCATCTCCCATGCTACACAAAAATCAACTCCAAGTGGATCGAGGACTTCAGTGTAATACCCAAGGTCTGAAAATGTTACAGGAAAAATGCAGGTAATAAACTCAAAGGCACGTGGGCCTGGTGTGATGGCTTCGGTAGGTACGTAAAGGTGGATGTTTCCAAGCCTGACAGCCTGTGTTTGATCCTGGGTCCCGCATGGTGGAAGGAGAGAACAGACTTCTGCAAGCTGTCCTCTGACTTCCCTAAGCAGCTGGTATTAGTATTTTGCTCTCATTCTTCCGGGTATAACGTCCTACATCATCAGGGCGTTGCGGGCAACTACGAAACACCAGGTGATCACGCAATCTCTGCCTTAAAAAACCACACACGGACCCCCACCCTCCCTTTTTCCATTCCCTCTATGCTGTCTGCTCTGCCCCGCTTCCCTCCCTCCACCAGGGCTGGCTTCTCTTGTCCTACCCCCTCTTCTCTCTAATAAAGCCTGTTCTAACTCTGGTAACCATGGCTCGTCTTCCGCTCGTGACCCACAGAACAACCAGCGCCGCTTATCCTTTCAGCCAGGGCACCTGTGTACTCACACTCACACGCACACACACACATACACACACACACACACACACACACAGAGAGAGAGAGAGAGAGAGAGAGAGAGAGAGAGAGAGAGAGAGAGAGAGAGATGCCCTCAGTAAATAAGTAAATGTAATGAAAATATATAGTAGGCATATGTAAGGAATTTCAGAATATGACTCCAGTCACTCAGGAAATAATGCCGATAATCAATAAATGGGATCTCATGAAACTAAAAGCTTCTGTACAGAGAAAGGACACTGTCAATTGACTGAAGAAGCAGCATATGGAATGGGAGAAAATTTGTGCCAGTTATACATCTAACAAGAATTAATATCTAGAATATACAAAGTACTCTAGAAATTAAACAAGAAAACAAACAACCCAATGGAAAAATAGGCTATGGAACTAAGCAGAGAACACACACACACACACACACACACACACACATGCACACGCACACCAATGCTGTTCTGCATGAAGAGGAATGAAATCCTTGACTTGCAGGAAAATGAGTAAAACTGAAGGTCATGATGGAAAGTGCAATCAGCCAGATGCAGAAACCCAGCTGTGATGTGGTTCTTTACATGTGTGGAAGACAAAGAAAAATCCATGGGGGGCTGGAAATGGAAGAGGGACTCTAGTAGCCCTAAAAAGAAGCTTGCAGAGGGGGTAGAGAAGGAAGGAGGGAGGGTAGAAACAGCACGGGTGGGTAGGATCCTACTAATTTGTACAATTATCATGCATTAACAATTAACAATTAGAGACCACAGAAAGCGGTTGACAGGTAACATGGACATTTGCATAAGTATACCCTGTAATGTTTGTACAAGGATGAAATCAAAGCCTGTCAATGATGCAGTTCTCATAATATGTCCCCATCTCTAAGTGACACACGATTATTTCGTTTTTTGTTTACACTTATTAATGAATTTGTTTATTTCTTGAATTTTCTTTAGAAAATGTCTTGTCCTCTTTTTGAGAGCAGCTGGGACAAAGTGGGGCCAGCACCATGTTGGGTTCACTAAGGGAGTCTTTGGGGGAGGGACTGGCAATATAGCTCAGTGATAGCATGTGGAGGTCATGGGTTCAATACTCATCCTACAAAACAAATCAAAAGCCTCCAGCCAAAGGACCAAACCACAATCCATAAAAACAACCAACCATCCAACCAAACCCTTTGCAAAAGAGTTAATATCGGTAAAACTATCTGTAGGCAAGCATTGCCAAGTTCCTTGAAAGGTCATAATGATATTTTTCTGTGTCCATAATTATTAAAATGGCCCTCTTTCATTTTGTTTTGTCACTTTGAGTCTAGCTATATTCCCCAGGCTGGTCTGTTGGCCTCAAGATACTCTCCTACCTCAGCCTCCCACCTAAGTGAGAGTATAATACTGTGTCACTATGCCTGGCTGCCTTGTAATTCTCTTATGTGGCTGGATTGAGTGCATTTTATGGCTTTACCAATCTCTTTGTCTCTCAGTATAGGCTTAGATCCTTTTTTCTTTTGCCTGTACAAAGAGGTTTATTAGGACTCAATTTTCCAAGATGTAGTTTTGTATATTTTTAGTGCTTGTAAACATTGCTAAGTTGTCTCTCTGTAAATCAAGCTCATACCAGCAACAAATGAGAATTCATTTTCTGTCCACCTTCTTACATGTAGTTTAAAAATATTTTATTTTATTTTATTTTAAACACACACACACACATTTATGTTTCAAAATTTTTCCACTGGAACACTCCTCCACTGAGGGAATGCAAACTTGTATAGCCAGTTTGGAAATCAGAATGGTGGTTTTTCAGAAAATTGGGAATCAATCTACCTCAAGACCCAGCAATACCATTCTTGGGCATATACCCAAATGATGCTCAATCATACTGCAAGGACACTTGCTCAACTGTGTTCATAGTAGCATTATTCCTAATAGCTGGAACCTGGAAACAACCTAGATGCCCTCAACCAAAGAATGGATAAAGAAAATGTGGTACATATACACAATGGAGTATTACTCAGCAGTAAAAAAAAAAAATTAAAATTAAATAAAAAAAGACGTCTTGAAATTTGTAGGCAAATGGAACTAGAAAAAATCATCCTGAGGGAGGTAACCCTGACTCAGAAACACAAACACAGTATGCATTCACTCATAAGTGGATAGTAGATGTAAAGCAAAACTTAACCAGGCTAGAACCCACAGCCCTAGAGAAATTAGGTAACAATGAGGACCTTAAGAGGGACAGCCATGGATCGCCCTGATAAAGTGAAATGCATGAGATTTCCTGGGTGAACTGGGGTGGGAGGTGAAGAGGGGAGGAAGTAGGGATGGTAATATGAGGGATCAGATTGGCTGAGTTGTGAAAGAGATGGAGAGGGAGAGCAGCAAAAGAGAGGGCCATGATGGGGCTAGGGAGAAACCTGGTGCCAGGGAACCTCTCAGGAATCCACCAGGATGACCCCAGCTAGGATTCCTAGCAATAGTGGAGAGGGTGCCTGACCAGACTCATGAAATTCTCACCAACAGTGCAGAGTCCCCTTTCCCCCACATCCTCACCAGCATCCATTGCAGTTATTTTTCCACAGTAGCCATTAAGCCTGGGAGAGATAACATTCCAGGTTACTTTTTTTTTTTTTTTTTTTTTTGGTTTTTCGAGACAGGGTTTCTCTGTGTAGCTTTGCGCCTTTCCTGGAGCTCACTTGGTAGCCCAGGCTGGCCTCGAACTCACAGAGATCCGCCTGGCTCTGCCTCCCGAGTGCTGGGATTAAAGGCGTGCGCCACCAACGCCCGGCTTTTTTTTTTTTTTTTTTTTTTGGTTCCAGGTTACTTTTTAATTTCCATTTCCTTAGTGGGTGAACATGGTGAACATTTTTTCACATAATCTAAAAAGTGTTCTGTTAATTTTTGTGTTTATCAATGGCATTGCTTGGTACTTTTTTTTGGGGGGGGGGATTTCTTTTTCTTTCTTTCTTAAAAAAATACGTCAGACATGCTATGTAGCTTAAGTGGACCATGAGCTTGCTATGTAGCCCAAGATAGCCGGGTCTAACTTGTGTTTTCCTGTCTCTGCCTCCTGAGAGCTGGGGCTAGGGGTACAGGCTATAGGGTCATAGACTTTATATTTTCCAGGTCTACATGTTTTCTCTCTTTAATATATATATATTCTCTCTATTTTTTTCTCTCGAATCAATTCCCTGTTAGATGAATGACTGGAAAAGGTTTTCTTTCATTCCTTTAGTCTGTTTCTTACCCTGTTAGGCGTTACTTCCTTTGCTGGTCAGTACCTTTCTTCACTTCATGGAACCCTGTCTGTCAACACTTGATATTATTTCCTGAGATATTAGAGTCCTATTAAAATCTTTATATGTTTCCCTGTGTCTTCTTCTAGAAGTTTAAAAGTGAAAGTCTTACATTAAGGACCTCGATCTATCATGAGCTGATTTTTTTAATAGGGTGAGGGATAGGGATGTGGTTTTCAGTCTTTTAGATGTAGGATTCCAGTTTTTTCAGCAGCACTTGTTAATACAGTTTCTCAGTGTATGCTTTTGGTACCTTTATGGAGAATCTGATGATTGTAGCCGATGGCTTTATTTCTATGGCTCAGCTTTATTTCTTTTGACGTCAGCTGTTGTAATACATCCAGTATGGCTCTTTTCATTCGGGATCTTCATCTCTTTCTCTGTTTCTCTTGAGTATTTTCTCTCCTTCTGTGTGTGTGTGTGTGTGTGTGTGTGTGTGTGTGTGTGTGTTTCTTTATAATGTTTAGCTTCTTTTCCATTTCTGTGAGGAGGGTAAGTGGAAGGAATGTATTAGATTTCTAGATTATTTCTAATAATATGGCCATTTTCACATTATTTTGTTGATTCGTGGACATGGGGGGGGTCATTCTATCTTCCAGAGTCTTCTTCAGTGTCTTCCTTTAGGACTTATGGTTTTCTTCACAGAGGTCCTTAATGCCTTTGATTATGTTTATACTTAGGTTTTTCATTATTTGAGGTTATTATGAATCAATATTTGTACCTTGAGTTTTCATCCTACTGCTTTTCTGACAGTATTTATCAGATATAAGAGTCATCTGGTAGAGTCTTAGGGTCTTTTAAGACCATTATCATCTGCAAAAAGGGTAATTTGACCATTTGGTCTCTACTTGACTTCTTTTATTTGCTCAGGCTAAAATTTCAAGGATCTTTTCTTTTCTTTTCTTTCCCTTTCTTTTCTTTTCAAGATAGGGTCACATCATGTAGATCAGGCTGGCTCAAAATACAGAGATCTACTCACCTCTGCCTCCTGAGTGCTGGGATTAAAGGCATGCTCCATCACATCCAGTGAAGTTCAAATATTTTATCCAATAATAATGGCCAGAATTGAGTCTTTGTCTCACTCTTGATGTTAGAGAAAATGTTTTCATTTTTCTCTATTCAACAGAATGATGCCTACAGGTTGTTGTACATAGACACTATTACACTGAGGTGTGTTCTTTCTATACCCATTTTTTTCAGTTCTTCTTATGATGGAGAAAGACCTGATTTTGTCAGTCACTTTCTACATGGATTGAAATGATCATGTGCTTCAGAACTTTTGCTAATTTGTCCAGCCATCATAGCATTCGAGAACAAGAGACAACTTAATCTTAGTGCATGATCTTTCTAAAGTAAAATTAAATCTGTGAATTTTTGAGGACTTTTGTATTTATGTTCACAAAAGAAATAGTTGCTTTTTGCGTGCGTCCTTATCTGGTTTTGGTGTCAGGGTAGTACTGATTGTAAAAGTATTTTATTTGAGCATTTCCTTCTATTCACAGAAGTTAAGAAGCATTTCTTCCTTCTCTATTTTATGGAATAGTGCGAGATACTTCTTAGTCATTTTCTAAAAATTTTTATAGAATTCAATATATATCCAATTAGTCTTTAGCTATTCTTGTTGGGAGATTATTATACTTCAGTTTCATTGCTCATTATAGTGAAATGGCTAAGGTGATGCTATCTTGTCCTGACTATTTTATTTCTACTTCCACACTCCTCAGCCTTCCAACCTCCTAACCCATGGCTACATACTCCTTGGCCAAGCTTTTGAGACTGTCTGTGACCTGACCACAGTCCAGCCCTTTTACCCAAAATAACTGATGTTTGAGCCGGCTAACACATAAACTAAAATAACTAAGAGGAAGTGTAAGTCAAAAATAATCGTCATGTGGTGTCTGCAAGATACCACCAAGCCCTGCAAAAAGACAGCTGTTGCTCTGACTCCCACTCAGACACTGATGTAATTGTGGTTTTTGTCTTTAAAAACACTGCACTCTGAGCTTTGGCACCAAGGGACTTTGAGGCATGAGTCTAGTCTTGGTCACCCACTAATAAAAGGATTCATATATTTTAATCAGCACAATTAGCGTGGTTGCCAATAATTATCTCCTGTGGATCATTTCATTAGATCTGTGTACATTGTTGATGTTGCCTTGGTAAGTCACATATATGCCTAGAAATGTATATACTTTATCAGTCATGTACATGCTTAGAAATTTATTATTTCCTTTACACTTTCCAGTTTAGTGGAGTTTAATCTTTTAAGATATTTCCTAACTATCATCCCCCATCCCTATATACCCCTCCTTTTACTGGAGGGCTACAGTGATATTTTATGTTTCCTGGAACTAGTGTCATGTTAAACTCTGTGTCCAGTTGTTCTCTAAGGATCGAATTACTGTTTTCTCCTCAGTGTTCACTTACCCTGCTAAAGGTCGGAGGTCCTTTTAGGGAAGGAACCGTGTCCATATTTGGTGACACCAGGGTGTTTCCTCAAGGATGTCAAACTCCCTTCTCTGTAAACTGGCTGATGTCTGGGAATTGGCTTCGATGGTCTTTATAGTTCAGGCCAGAGTTTTATATACTTGACCTAAAACTTTTCTGTTTATAAAAATCAAGGGAGGAGTCAGTAGGTTTATTTATATTATTCAATATCTGATTCAGTGTGTCTGTGGGAGTCACATTATTCTGTCACTGTGACTCTGCTGTTAATTATGATCCCCACATTGTCACAGACTCAATGGTTGTGAATCTTCAGTATTTGGAAGTCCTAACTCCCAACATGGTGGTATGAAGAGATGGAGGCCTGTAGGCAATTATTAGATCAAGAGGGAAGAGCTTTCACCCACATAATTAGTGTCCTTTTAGGAAAAGCCCAGGGACCTAATTTGAAAACTATGTCTGCATTTCAGCAGGTCAACTAGTCACCAAAAGTCATGGAGTGGGAAGGAGCATCTCCTGAAGCTACAGGGCCTGACTCCTGTACAGCAATGCCATGGGCTGGACCACTGTTCCAGTGTGGAATTTAGTCCCTCTGTCCACATGAGTCTGCCCTGCAGCTTTGGTAGGTTAAAGAGAACCAAATATTACACCAGATACTTTATTGCTGTATTTCTATCATTTTACTGTTCCACACTTATTTTCCTTTCCTTGTCTCTCTTCCTTTTGGACATTCTATTTTATTCATTCTTTGAGAATTTCATATATTTATACAATATATTTTGATCATATCATCCACCTCATATCTCTCCCATTGTCATCTTCTCCTCTTTCTCCTCTTCCTCTTGATTTTCCTCTTTTATAGTCCACTGAGTCCAGTTAGAGCTGTCTGTCTACATGTGGGCGTAGGGCCGTCCACTGGAGCATGTTGTTCATTTCTTACTTTCTTGTATGGTGTTAATAAAAGAGCAGTACTTATATTTTAACCTTTGCTGTCACCCTGTGGTAATCTGGTAATCTTTTATTAATGTACTGGGGGAAGAAGGATTCGGCTACTGTGACCAGAACAAGAGCAAACAGGGAAAACACACTAAACTACAACAAGGCGCAAAGAACCTGAGCCATGCATCCAGCATTGCTCATGTGTGTCTCATAATAGCATTCAATCTTTAAAATCCCATTTGACTGAACATAGCCTAATTTGAATAGTCTTCTATTCCTAATTCCACCTCAAAGTAAGATATAAGATGACTCTGGAAATACATTGTTAATCCTGTCTCTTTACTGAAGTGAATTACAGAAAAAAAAATTGCACAGGCAGCTGAGTCTAATCTCCAGAGACATTCCCATTGCTAAAATCTCTCAGGAGAATTTCATTTTGTTCTAGAACTACTTGTAATGTCCCAAACAATTTTGGCTTTCCCTAAAAATTAAATAAAAATGTTTTAAGAAGTAGAAGTTTACTTGAGACAGAACTGTTGTGACCTTCCCACCACAGCTCTGTCCGCCATTGTTGTTATCCTATACTATATCCTGTTACACAACCATTGGTTTTTGTTGTTGGGTTTGGTTTTGGTTTGTTTGTTTTTTCAAGATAGAGTTTCTCTATGTATCCCTAGCCTTCCTAGATCTCACCCTTTAGACCAGGTTGGTCTCAAACACAGAGACCCACCTGCCTCTGCCTCCTGAGAGCTGGGACTTAAAGCATGGGCCACCATGTGTCTCATAACCCTTATTTTTAAATGATCCCACCAGCTTCTACAATAAAATAACACTCTTGATAAATTATTCTCAAGTCATATCTGCAGTCTCATAGTGGCATAAATAAACACTGCCATCGTGTTTTTGTTAAGACAGACTTGTTACTGTACCAGTTGTCTGCCACGATCAACTTAGAGAGGGAACTCTTCATTCTGACTCATTGATTGTCCTGCTCTTTCAGGTCCTGTGGTGAGTGAGCACAGAGGTCACAGTGCATAACAAACCACAGCAAAGCTAAGTAAAGTACTACCTCATGGGTATGGAAGAAAAAGGGAAGCCAGTGAGTAGGAGCCTGGTCCCACCAGCTCTATGAGGACACCATCAAGTTCTTAAGATTCCCATCACCTCCCATAAGGCCACATTAGGAACTGAGGCCTTGAGAGCACAGGCCCTCAGCCTGAGGTGCAATTGGGAAGTTTGGGGGACTTCTAGAAGGGCCTGACCAATGAGAGCAAGAAAGGTCACTGAGGGGATTATGTCCTTTTCTTTCTCTGCTTTGAATGCCACCCCTCAAGGGAGTAACTTTCCCCTGTGACATGCTGCTTTGCCACAGGATTCAGAATAACAGGCTAACTGTGGTGGTTTGAAAGAAAATGGCCCCCAAATGGAGTGGCACCATAGGAAATGTGGCCTTGTTGGAGAAAGTGTGTCACAGTGAGGGTGGGCTTTGAGGTCTTTTTTCCCAAACTTCACTCAATGTGACAGTCAGTTGACTCCTGTTGCCTGCAAGATGTAGCACTCTCAACTCCAGCACCACATCTGCCTGTCAGGATGATAATGGACTGAACCTCTGAAACCATAAGAGAGCCATCACAATTAAACGTTTTGTTTATAAGAGTTGATGTGGTCATGGTGTCTCTTCACAGCAATAGAAAACCCTAATTAAGCTACTAACTAACCGGTAGAGTTTGAATCTTAAATGCCCCCAAGGGCTCATGTGTTTAAACATCTGGTCATCAGTTGGTGGTTTTTAGGTTAAGGGGATATAGCCCATCATGATGGGGAAAACATAGTGCCTAGTAATTGTGGTGATATTGTGTTCCCAAAAATATTGTGTATCCTAATAAACTTATCTGGGATCAGAGAACAGAACAGCCACTAAATATAGAGGTCAGAAAATTGTGGCACACACGCCTTTAATCCTATCACTTGGGAGGCAGAGATCCAACTGGATCTCTGTGAGTTTAAAGCCACACTGGAAACAGCCAGGCATGGTAACAAGAGCCTTTAATCCCAGGAGGTGATGGCAGAAAGGTATTTAAGGCATGAGGACCAGGAACTAGAGCTGGTTAAGCTATTAGGCTTTTGGCAGCAGTTCAGCTGAGATGCATTTGGATGAGGACTCAGAGGCTTCCAGTCTGACAAAACAGGATCAGCTGAGGAAACAGGATCAGCTGAGGAACTGGCGAGGTGAGGAAGCTGTGGCTTGTTCTGCTTCTCTGATCTTCCAGCATTCACCCCAATACCTGGCTCTAGGTTTGTTCTTATTAATAAGACCTTTTAAGATTCATGCTGCATCTGGCGCCCAACTTGTTGGGTATGAATTTACAAAAAAGCCGCTTGCCTGAGGCTGTGCAGGACCCAGCTACACGTTGCGAGTTGTGGTGTTGCATGCCCGTGGGATTTGCTGAAGGAAGCAGAGGAAGATCCGGAGTTTGAGGCCGGCCTAGGAGGCTTGCTAAGGAGAATGTTTATGTCCAAGATGCAAGAGTTTATAAAATGGATTTCTCATACTTTATGGATCAAGAAGTAGGCAAAACTTGACTGGGCTAGAATTGTCAAGCTTCACCCCTACTGCCATCTAGGACCTGTATCCAAAAGCTTTCACAACCTCACAGAACAGCACCAGCTTGGGACTGACCAATTGCTCAAACACTTGAGCCTGTAGGGGACATTTCGCATCAAAACCACAACACCTTCCATTATATAACTTCACAGATTTATCATTGCCATTTTCAACATGGAACTCCTCTTAGTAAAGATAGCCATTTTAATGGAGCTAAAGGCCTCTGTTTTTTTCCTTTGCAAAAGTGTTTCTATCCAGATGTATTATATCTTTTTTCCCCCCTGTGATGGAAATTGAATTGACTGCTGTGGAATTATCTTTTTGTACAGTGTGTGCATATGTGTCACTATGATTGGGTTAGTAAACAAGCTGACTGGCCACTAGCTGAATAGGATAAAGTTAGGTGGGAAAGCCAAACTGAGAATGATGGGATGAGGAGGGGTGGAGTGAGGGGAATGGTCAGCTAGATGGAGAGTGAGTTGGACACACAAAATGGGGTAGAGGTAAAAGCCATGAGCCTCGGGACAACACATAGATTAATAAAAACAGGTTATGTTGTAAGAGCTAGTTAGTAACAAGCCTGAGCTATCAGTTGGACATTTATAATTAATATTGTGTTTCTGAGTCAGTTATTTGGGAAATGGCCACCAGTTATTTGGGATCAGGCGGTTGGGACAAGAAAACTCTGACTACAGTGGACAGTCTTGAAAATGCAGGTCAAAATGCACATATGACCTCACAGAGACTGTGACAGCATGCATAGGGCCTGCATAGGTCTGAACCAAACATAGTGGGGTCCTAGAGATGAAAGGAGAAATGGGTACATACCTCCACCCCTAACCCAGAAGCAACCTCTGATTAATAACTACTTGCAAACCAAAATTTAGTTTCCTCCCAGGGATATTCACTGAAGAAACTAACCACTCTTAAGAGTTGGCTACATGTCCGGCAGTAGATGGCCGATAGGAAATGAACTCTACAGCATGGTTAGCGGTTCCTTGTCTCACAGTGTCATGTCAGGGCTCTTCCTTTTTAAAAATTTTATCTCATTTTTTTTTTTTTTTGAGACAGGCTCTTTCTGTATGTAGCTGTGGCTGTCTTGAAACTTGCTTTGCAGACCAGGCTGGCCTCAAACTCACTGAGATCCACCTGCCTGTTCCTCCCGAGTGCTGGGATTAAAGGTTTATGCCACAACTCCCCACCCTTTATTTTTATTATATACATATATATATTTATATATTATTATATATTATATATTTCATTATATAATATATATAATACATATATTTTCTCTTTTTACCCTACAGGTCCTTTGCGTATCCATCACGGCTTCCTCTTTAGTGTTTTATGGGATTCCTGAGTGTGTGAACAAGAGGTCTCTGTGTCTATAGCTATTTTTTATGCTTCTCCTTGGCTCACTTCCTTCTGTTTTGTTTTATTCCGATGTGTTGGTTTTGCTTTAACACCATGTCATATTATGTTATATATTACAATTATCCCTTAGAAGGCTGCTTGTTATCTTTCTTTTTTCTGCTTTTTAGTTTTTTGAGACAAGGTTTCTCTTGGTAGCCCTGACTGTCTTAAAACTAGCTCCATGGACCAGGCTGGCTTGGAACTCACAGAGATCTGCTTCCCTCTGCCTCCCGACTGATGGGATTAAAGTCATGTGCCATCATTGCCTGGTTTCTGTTTGTTTTCTAATGAGAGACAGAAATGAGGTGGATCCAGATGGGAGAGGAGGTTTGTGGTGGGGACTGGATAGATTAGAGACAGGGCAAACACTAATCTGCATATATTATATGAGGCAAAAAAAATTCTCTTTCAATAAAATGAAAAAAAAAATTTAAAAGAAGAAGAAAATGCTGGTCAAATATTCCACCATCGAGCTGTAATCCCTGCCTTTTGATGTTTTGAGACAGTCTGGTTATGAAGCCCAGACTCACCTGGAATTGCTAGGTAGCCTTTGTTCTCTCAAATGTGCAATCCTCCTGCCTCATCCTCCAGAAATGCTCTGAATGCAGACTTGAGTCACCGCTTCTTGCTTGGTTAATAGTCTTGGGTCACTAGCATACCCATCGTGATTTTTCTTATGGAGGAAAGGTTGCCGTGTGTTACTCTTCATGCTCTGAGGGTCTGTACTATTGAGCAGTTGTAAAGGGTTCCCTATTTTCACAACACATGTTCTTCTCTTTGAATGACATTTCTGTTTGTTGCAAATGTGGGGTGCAGAGCAAGGCACTAAGTGAGCATGAGGCAAATTTGGATTAAGTGAAGAAAGCATTAAAGACAGAGACACTTTAGAAGTATGCATTTATTTACCATGCTTGTTCAGTATTTGTATTGCAGAGGCAACAAAAATCACCATCCTGAAGGTTCCTGGATTCGGGGATTCCAGCAATGTCTTGTCCTCAAATATGAGTTTCAAGAATTTTGTTTATCTGTGTATGTGGAGAGAAGAAAACAGCACATCAGATGAGTGTTCTAACTGAGTACGGACAGCAGGGTTTTCTGCAGGAAAGTAAGCTGACCATGGAGGAAACTAGGATCCATTGGATTTTCTACCATAAGCTACAATATACTTTGGTAAAGACGTTAGAGGAGTCTTCTAGGGTTAGTGCGCCAATCCCATGGTGTACCATGCAGTGTTTTCACAGGATGAGATGGTTCTGAGCTCATCAAACAAAAGTTCTGGGTAATTTTGAAGGAGAAGAGGTCAGAGGAAGGCTTTTTGCAAGGAGTGTTAGGAGCTCACCTGAGCTGCAGGGGGCGCTGTATTCAGCAAAAACTGTTTCATCTGAAAGACATGGAAAAAAATTGAGAATGGGAGTTTGATGCTACAGCATTTTGCAGAGCACAGTGGATGTGTTAGGACTGACCAATTTCCTCCATCAGAACCTGGATGATTGCTGAAAAGTCATCTCTCTGGGAACATCAGACAAACCAAGCAAAGGAAATATCCCCCTTGAAGCCACTGGGTGACATCTTTATCCTGGGCCAGCAAGATGGCTCAGTGGGGAAAGGCGCTTGATGCCATGCCTAGTGACCACAGTGAGTTCAGTCCTCAGGATCCACATGGCAGAGGGTGAGAACCTTTTCTCCTCATTGCCCTGTGACCTCTACAGGCACCGTGGCATGCCTCCCTCTCAAGAAATAAGTAAGCAAATGGGCAACAGCACCAGAATAATTCACCCAAGTGAGAATATCGAAGTGTGCTTATTCTGCAGTGTTTGAGCAGAATACAGGGAGTGATCCGTGGAGACGTGTGTCCTCTCAGATGCCTTTCTATATTTCTGATTTTTTTCCTTCAGTATTTCTTGAACTCTTCTATTCTGAAACATTTGGCACTGAAAACCCCCATTTTATTCCCCAGTGCTGGCTTTGCTCTCTCTCTTTGGTCATCAATGACCACTCAGGCTACAATTCTCTCTCATCCTTTTATTCCTACTACAATTCTTTGTATAATTCTTCATCTTTGTGTTGCTATATTCAGAAGTAGATTTGTGTGTCTTTCCACCAATAGACACTTCTTTCTCAAACGGATGGTCCATTAGGTTATTTGAACATGTTTGGTTCTGCATAATTGTTTGGACAAACAGGAAGAAACAAGACATCAGTGGCTGAATAAATTGAAATCTTACAAATGTTTGTCACACTCACAATCTTTTATTAAGAGTTGATTTGGCCAGTCAGGCCTATATAATGTGCCACTGTCTGAAAAATAATTGTTTTTAAACACTGGGTGCAATGGTATATACAAGAAATATCTGCATTTGAGAGGCTGAGTCAGGAGGATTGAGAGTTTGAGGTTAGCCTGGGCTGCATATTGAGAAACTGTCTTAAAAAAAGGAAGAAAAGGAAAAAAGAGAAAACTTCAAGTTGCTTTAGGGCGCTTCCTAATCCCTTGCTCACCTGTCTCATAGTAGTCATAGACTTTCACAATGGCAGGCTGCAGGTTCCTAACTGGGATGTCTTGTTGAATGACGAAGGAAAAGGCCAGTGTCTGATTGGTCACCTGGCAAAGAGAGAAAAGTAATCCAGAATCACATCATGGCGGTGGCCACTGTTTTTCTTCAGCATCACTCAGTCCCTCGTATTGGAGAAACAGTTATGCATGGATAGCATTTAACCTCTCAGTCACTGTGTTTATAACTGCTCAAATATGTGGATGGTGATTGGATTTTAGAGTAGAGACGTGAGGAACTGAAGTAGAGGCTCCTGGGAGTATATGAAACTGTTCTAGTCTGTTAAACCAATCCAAAAATCCATATTCCTCCCCAGTGTGTGATGTAGGGCTTTGTTCAGGGTGACAGTTAAGCCCTTTGACCTGCTGACTTGGGAGTCTATGGTAAGTCCCAGGAAAGCCAGCAATGAGGAAAGGGAATTTCAAGATTTGTATATTACATTATTATTATTATTATTATTATTATTATTATTATTATTATGTGTTCATATATATACTAGTGGAGGCCAAAATGCGGGAATTAGATCCCTGGAACTGGAGATACAGGCATTTCTGAGTTGGTGTGAGTTATAGGAACTGAACTCTGGTCTTCTTCTAGAGCAGTAAGTTCTCTTAACTGCTGAGCCATGTCTCCAGGCCAGGAATGACAATTTAAAATATCATCTAGTATGAGCTGAGGGAATGTGCCTCCCCAAAAGGCTTCCTAGAGACCTACTTTTTTCCTGCCTTATGTTTCCATAAAGACCCACCTAGACATGTCTGGGGAGGCAAGAAGTATGCTCACCTGATCTACATCGATCAAGGAGTGTCCACTAGACATGTCTGGAGAGGTAAGAAGAGTGCTCACCTGACCTACCTAAATCAAGGACTGTCCACCTAGACACAGTTAGGGAGGCAGGAAGGACCCTCACCTGATCCACATATAATAAGACATTGTTGTTGCTCACTTCTGTTCTGCTCACATGCTCTGATCTTTCAAGCTGGAATGAGAGAAAAACACTGTGTTACTGAAAAGGCAAAGGCCTTGGGGGTGAAGAAGGCAAATGAACTGAGGGATGGGAGATGATAGAAAGAGATGTTACCAGTTCATTAAAGTGAGTTGGAAGAGACTTTCCAATAAGAATGAAAATACATGAATAAGACTGTTAATGCCACTCCACTAGAGGCCTGACAGAATATGACCTGACTTAGTAATCGGTATTTTTGACTTTTGTTTGAAGGTGAAGTGGTCCTGCATTCGATAGTACTCACCTTACATTCTCTGTGCAAGTATCTTTCTCTGTACTCTGCTATTGATCTTAGCTTGCTGTTAATTTTCAAAGTTCTTAAAACACCACATCTACAATTTTGGTACTTAATAATATTTTCCCCTGAATCATTATTGACTAATTTCATTATGCTTTAAAAATTGTTATTAGCTAGATTATGAACTCAGTGTACTCAGACATCTTTCTTATATTTCTTCTGCTGGCTGCTATCACAGACCATACCTGTAGTTAGAATTATATAAATCAAATTTTGTTAAATTAGTTTTGGTTCAGGATGGCATTATTATGATGATGTTGGCAAGTTTCTGGTCTGAAGATACAGAAATCCAAACATCTGGTCCACCTACCCTTTCACTGTTGGTTTCAATGGAATGAAACCAGACACCATCTTCACATCAACAATCACCATGTTGGAGGCTGGACGGCTCCCTGTATAACTGCAGACCAGAGATGTGAATGGAAGGAATATTTTTAATGCTTTGAATCTTGCCTCCTTGGAGCTCAAGCAGCAATTCCTGATATTCCCTCTGTGATTTTTCCATACTTTAAAATATATAGTCTTTACTGTAAATATAAATAATTCTGAAAATAGACTTCATAACAATATCATCTGGGAGTTCATTAAAAATAGAGGGATCCCTGGGGTGGGCTTGCCAGCCAGCATAGTCTTCTCAGAAAGCCTGGGCCAGTAAGAAACCTTATCTCAAAAACCTAAAATATGTGGAACCTGAGGACTGACAGTTGTCCTCTCATTCTGTTTCTGTCCCCCCCTCTCTGTATCTCTCTTTCTGTCTCTGTCTCTTTCTCTCTGTCTCTCTCTCTCTCTCTCTCTCTCTGTCTCTCTCATACATACACACACACAGGTACACATACCACTGTTGTGGAATATTAGTTTAATGATGCAAAGATGTGTTGCATTCTTTTATGTTGTATGTGTTTAACTCTGTAAAGCTGTGTTACTTTGTCCACCTGAAGCAACTAATTGGACTAATAAAGAGGGGAATGGCCAATAACTAGGGAGAAGAGAGGGATAGGCGGGGCTGGCGGGCAGAGAGAATATATAGGAGGAGAAATCTAGGCTCAAGAAGAGGAGCAAGAAAAGGAGGAGAGGATGATCGGCACCAAGAACCAAGCCACCATCTACACAGCCAACATGGAATAAGAAGGAAAGCAAGATATATAGAATAAAGAAAGGTAAAAAGCCCAAGGGCAAAACATAGTTAAAGAGAAATTGGATAATTTAAGTGAAGTTAGAAAAGCTGGTTAGAAACAAGCTAAGCTAAGATTGGGCATTTATAAAATAAGAAGAAGTCTCCATGTTTTTATTTGGGAGCAGGGTGGTAGGCCCCCAAAGAGAAAAACAACAAGCTACACCCCACTACACTGTGGGAAACAAGATCATAGGTCACACTGTGGATGTCTTCTTTCCATCCAAGATCCCTTCAGTTTTGCAGTTAGCACCCACTGCTGGCTACAGTTTATACCAAGTTTTTGACACGTGTCAGAAGAACAGAATATCTTTTTTTCCCTCTAGAAAAATGGAATCTTAAGAGACCAGGAAGGCTTGCCTTTGTTGGTGAAGAAGAATAGCCCACATTAAAGTATCATAGAAAAAAGAATAATCTATTATTTTACTATGATAAGTGGGTGAGAAAGGAACCAGAAAAGTAGACTAATTAGAGATTATAATTCTACAGTTCTTTGTTGTTTGCTTTGCTGGAGTCAAGTGTTTATTTTTTTGACAAAGCAAAATCCTAACGAAGAGCCTTGCTTTGGATATCTCTGAACCCATTCTGTGAAGAGATCTAGGAAGACAACACTGTAGTAGTCAAGAGAGACAGAGGCTCATACCTGATTTCTAGTGAGATCTGGAAGCTGTTGTGGCCTTTGGGTTATCACATGTCAGAGGTTCTGTCTTGTACCCGCAGAGTGAATGCAGACTCCTGTTTCTCCAAGTGCACGTTGTATCTTAGCGTTGTCTGACAAGTAGTGAATAGAAATACTTTACATCCATTGCACTGGATCCTTGGATCAATTTCTCCCAATTTGAGCATGATGTGTGCAGGTAGGCAAAGGGATGCTTTCCATTTTGGGAAAGGACGTTCCCAGCTGTATATTCACCACTTCCCCAGAATCTTACCTGAGCATACACACATCCTTCCCCTGACACGTTGATGTCATAGTCCCCAGGGATGTCTGGTAGTGGGGCCTGCTGCAGCAACAGGCGATTACTGTTCTCTATTTGGAACTCTCTAGAAAATGTCCCTGAAGACTGGATGGTCACCAGAGGAGTTTTCTGACTTCTAGAAAAAGTAACTGCTCCATACTTGGACAAAGCATGAAGAGCCACCACAGTGTCCTGTGAGGGATGAGTGTAAAAGTTCAGTTTAGCGTCAGTATGGAAGGGCTCAGGCTCTTCCTGAGGCTGTGACAAAATTGTCCTGAGGTTTTGTCTCTAGTTATTTGATCTCTAGACTTTAATTTAGGAAATATCTGAGAACCAAAAACATCCACCTAATTTCCCTCCTTACACAGAGCATATGCAGATTTCCCTCAAACCAGTACAAAGAATAAATCCAAATTAGATTTTTCTTCTAGCATTTACTGTTTTTCTTCCTTTGTCCTTGATTCCCGTGAAGATGCCGAGCATCTGTCGACAAAATCACGTTCTTGCTCTCACCACCAAACTTTCTTCTGCACTGAGGAACACTCAAGAGACATCAACATCATGGCCAAGTGCCAGTCACGATCCAATCTTATCAAATAAAGGAAAAACTGTGATCTAGTCCTTCCTCGCCTTGCTCCTCAGCAGCATACTCTCTGGGGATGTACTCCATGCTCTAGAGAGGATCTCTCCCACAGGATCCCTCCTTATCCCAAGTCAGCTCCAGATACTATCCTGACTGCAGAGCCCAAAAAGAGAACAGAAACATGCAGTGAGGGTTTTACTGTATTTACAATGCAGACTTCCTGTTGAGGTAAAAGACTGAAAGAATTGAATGCAAACAGGGTGGCTAATGTCATGGAAGGTTCCTGTTGGTACATTGTTCTCCTTTAGAGGAACTGACCTTCTCACTATACCTCTCTGAAGATTAACTCTGCCATATATGCCCTGAATATAGGAGCATCATTTATAGACACTATGGTAGATGTATATTTTTGGAAACTATTACCTCATGAGAATTATCCTGACTAGATGATAAAGCAAATGGTTTACAGCCTTGATTGGATCTAACTGTCCTGAGGTAAAGCAGGCCTGCAGGAGTTCTACTAGCTTGGGGAAAACCTGAGGGCAATCTCTCCATACATAAGATTGGGAGAGTCTGTCAGGAGAAGGGGAATCGCCTCACCTAAGAGCAGCACGATGATAAAGATGCAGTTTGGTCCAGTTAGCATCTCTTAGGTACTCATTGTGCTATTCCAGCGTGACGGATTATATAAGGATTCTGGACACCTCAGGGTTTTTGCCATTGTTTTCTATCAAGTTTTGGGTCTGGGTCAGAAGTCCTCAGCAACTTAGGCCTGTTTCACTAAATGTGGTATGAAGAGACCTCTTGTGTCTGAACACAGGAAGTAGGAAAATTCATTATGGAATGTATCATCCCTCACTTCCTATAGACTCAAAATACCCATGAGGAACATGTCCTTGTTTTTTTCCCTCCTCTTCCCTTTTTTCTTGTTCCTGCATCTCTTGTTCAAATCCCCTCACTGCATGGGACTCTGAAGGAAAGTCACCGACCTGTGTGGAAGAGAAGCCGCCATGGGAATTCTGCTGCTTTGTGATCCACTTCACGATGCGCACTGCCAAAGCCAGGTCCTCAGGGGCTGGGGCTGGCTGGGCAGTGAGGAGAGTGAGGAGGATGTAGGAATTCATCTCCACTTCAGCGGAGGGAGCCTGGGGTTTGTACAGATACCTCTCTGAATTCCTGGGTTTCTGAGGTCTTTCCCAATGGACGGAGTTGTCTTAGGGTAAAAATAGAGAAATAACTAGAAGTGTGAGTAGCCAATGAATGACTGTATGTCTCTATCTAGAAAGAAGGATATATAAGAAAGTTGTAGCGGGTTTTAAGTTTTCGCTCAGAATAATCCCAGATTTATTATTAGCAGTAAAAAAATCTGCTGGTATGATAGGGTAGGACTGAGAAAGATATGAAGACAGAAATTTGTAAGCTGTTAACTAAACTACACCCTCAGTGATGTTCTAGCAGCGTTGGTGAGAAGACAAGAACAGACATGATTCTTTCACTCATTAATTCCCTCACACCCTACAAAACATCACTAGTTAAGTGTTCAGTCCAAATGACTCAGGAAAGTTTCCCATTGGTTTCAGAATTGCAGTTGAAAGAGCAAAACCTTGAGCATCGGTTCTTTTTTCCTGTTCTTTACAGTGTTGCCTCCTCCTGACAGGTGTATGTGTATCAGAGAGGAAAGTTAAGCTTTAGCTACATTTCCCTTTGTAACGGTAGTTGGAACTGTGTGCATTCTATTGTGATATTACATTTGTTCATTTGAGTCACACTAGGAGAAAACACTGAAGAGAAGGTGTTGCGTGTAGAAGAAAGGCTAATTTCCTAATGTGTCAGTCCAAGGAGAAACCTCAGAGTGCCATGGGGACGAACTAAAATGTAATACTATTTCCACACATCGTCTGCTCCCGTTTCCCGTCACTGGAACTGGATGGAGACAAACACGCTAACACACATTCCTACCTTCCTTTACAGCTTCAGTATCAAGTGATTTTAGGACTTCATTTCTCTTGTCCTGGTTCCCTGCCAGAGTGAAAGCATAGGCCAGCAGTGCCTTGGTGTACACAAAGTTGCCATTTCCCCTGTCCTCTATTGACTTCCAGGATGACTCCAGGCAGGTCAGCGCTTTGGAGACAACAGGTTGCTGTTGCAGAACAGTGAATCCTGAGCATTGTGAAAAAGTGTCCTAGCA